>NW_027186304.1:9890149-9914093 GCF_028583685.1 Petaurus breviceps papuanus | reverse complement strand
CAAGTCCAACGGGGCATGGAAGATCTTTAAATCCCATAACCCTTACAGATGCTTCTTCAGACTCTAGCATTTTACAATTCATCAGCACATCTTCATCATAGATAAATCCCTCTGTGCTGTCCCATTCTCTAAATAATAGGTTATTTTTACAAATTTTATAAAGTATGTCTTCAAAAGTTTTAGAGTCTTATCAGAACCCATACTTGTTATTAAATACAAAGACACATTAGTAAAAACAAGTTTCTCTTAATTTTCTAAGGTAATATATTTAATTATAATCAATTTAAGTTGAATTCAACACTAAACTGAAAAACATGGTCATGAATGATATCTTTATTAATAATGAACATGACAGCTATTCAGTAATCAACTGAAATATGGAACTTTTGTCTTAAGTCTTCAAAGTAAATGTGGTCAAGGTTTAAATGAATAGAATAAATTGATTTTAAGCTCCAGCTCCTCCTATAAAAGTGCTACCTAATTAAGTGTAACTGCTACAATTTCAGCTGAATGTAAAACATTCAGGATAAATTTTGACAAAAATGTATTTGCTGCAAATTAGATGTAGTCATGATGTGTGGAGTTGGAAAGGAATGTAATGAGCTGTTAACAGACATTTTTAACCAAAGAAATATGAATTACACTTGGCCACATTTTCCATCTGTTACAATGAATTATACAAAGGCTGATAAAGCAGATGAAGCACAGTTGTCTAGCAAAAAGTTAACATTAAATAATCTATCCAAGTGGTAGAAGCTACTTTTGGACTCTAATGAACTGATTCAAAGAGATTTCCTTTTTTTTGCATACCAAAGAGAAAAAGCTTTCCTCAGGAAGAAAAAAAATGAGGATAGAAAAGGAAAAATGTGTGCCCCAGAGGGGTAGGTATCTTAGGAATTTTCCAAAACTACTCTAATTCTAGGACACTTATTCCAGACCAAACTAGTGCCATGAAAGTAGAGATTTGTTAACAACATTTATTTGAAGATTAGGGAAAAATAGAGAAAAAATTTAAATAATTATATGTTGTAAACATATGCATTAAGATTCAAGGTTGCAATTGCTCAATTTGTGTCCACCAAAGTCTATATGTGTATACAAATACACATATAAGGAATTCCCCTTGCTGGGGAACCTTGCACCTCTCCCATAATTGGCATTCTTTTTATACCAAAGGAAGAGTCCACAGAGCTCTAGATTAATTATAGGCAGTAGTTTAATCAATCATTATGAATAATTACAAACAGGGATAATCTTCAGTGTGAGGTGGCAGACAGTCAATTTTGTGGATCCCCACTCTAGAATCCCCAGATTATTATAGAAAACAAACACAGTAGTTAAAGAATGCATCACTACTGACTGGAAGATATATTTGTTTTCTTCTAAGTAATGATCTCGGGAGCTAAGCAACATTATACGCAGATGTCAGTTTGTGTATTGATCATGTCCCATGACATATATGTCACAATATTCTTGTTATGACTTTCATAGGTCATGATATTTTAAATTTTGACTCAGTATTACAAATATAATTTTATAGATAAATTATAATTGTAAGTAGATCACCATGTTTCACTTTCCACCTTTCACAGAGTTTAATTTTTTATAGCTTTTCACTTGTAACGGTATTTTAGGGTTTCTTCCTAATCAGGAACCCACATTACATAATGTGTGTTTATATGTGTATATACACAACAAATATTATTTAAGTTTATGTGCGTATATATATGTATGTATAGCTATTATTATATATTTATAGGAGTGAGAGAGTATATAGATATTATACAGCTAGTATTCAGAGAGTATACAAAGACTGGGCCTGTTCTCTCATTGATGAAGGGAACTCACAGCTGAAGAACCAGGGGGCCTCTATTAGCCAAATAAAAATCAGGTTCTGTCTTGCAAAATGTTGTTCTTAAGATCAAAGACACTTCCACCCACCCCTAATTAAAAGTCAGTATAATTTTACGGCAGAGTAGTTTAACTTTTGAAGTTAATCACTTTTAAAAAGCCAAATTACAATTAGATGGTTTCCATTGCCAAAAATCCTAAGGTTTAATAAGGCTAGTGTTCCAGAAATGAGATTCCTTATCCCACACCCAATACTGTGGAAGGTCAGAAGGAACTGAGAATAATAAATTCTTCTTAAAATGCAGAGAGAACACAATTGTGTTTATAAAAACTTTTCAACATCAGGAATAGAAGGGGAATATTCTTGGATATTGATTGTCCTATCTACCTTATTGACAACTTTAACTTAAGATATATATATATATATACATACATACATATATATATAAACATTCATCAGCAGGGGACTTCTTGAGAATTTTCACTTTTTCTTCTTTATTTTTGGCTTTTTGGAGGGAAATTGGGAATAAGTGACTTGCCCAAAGTCACACAGCTAATAATTGTGTCAAGTGTCTGAGGCTGAATTTGAACTCAGGTTCTCCTGACTCCAGGGCCAGTGCTCTATTCATGGCACCACCTAGCCACCCCTGTTTTCACTTTTTCATTAGGGTTCAAATACATAAGGTTTTCTAGGTCCCAGTGAAATGAAGATCTAGACAATGTTTAATATGCTTATGTAATAGTAATGTAATTTAAAGATTCCCCTGTATTGGCTTGGTTTTTGGTTTGATTGTGTTAAAACCTACAGCTTGTTAATCCCACTTGTGGGATGGACTTGTTGATGTGAAAAGAGAGGGCTGAACTGGGAGGAGCTGGTGATGTAGATTTGGAGAGACACAAGAGAGAGGCAGAAGAACTTTTTGGAAACAGCATCTTGGAAGCAGAGAGAGAGACTGAGAGGATTGCTGAGGGCCACTTTGAATTGCCCAGGACTTTTGAGAACTGCCACCCAGAGCTGCCAAGGACTGAGGAGATATGGCTGTTATGCTGGTACTTTGTCTGTCTGTTTTGATGTTGTTTTGCCAGATTTGTCCACTGGTGAAAGACAGTACTGTTGTTGCTGAGGGGTTGGAACCTTGCCATTGGTTCAGAAGCCCTGAAGAAGGATTTTCTTGTTGTATGTTTACAGAAATTGTGGAAGAGGGTTTTGCTAATGTTTTCAGGGATCCTAGGACTGTTCTACAGACAGAGAATGAATTAATGAAGAGACTGGCAATGTATCTTGTGGCCTTGCTAAGCTTTGTCTCCCCACAAACAAAGATTGCTGAGAACTTGCCTCCTGTCAAGATGAAGAAAAGACCTCCATTTGGGTATTAAGTGCTGTGCTTAAGCTTGTTGTAACTCTGGGGTAGATTCAATTGTGATCCATGGGTGGGGAACTTTTGACCTTTTTGTGTTCTATGATTGAACAAATGAATGTACTTTACTTGTGATTGGAAACTAATCTCCATTTGAGAAGAGGGGCTTTGTGATGGACTAAATGAAGGTACAGCCTAGGGTTGGAGTAGTAATTAGAAATTATTTAATCACATTTAGTAAATGCTGTATTTTGAATGATGTCATATTTTGATCTTCTCTGTTCTTAATTTTTCACTGAATAAAATGGAGAGCACCTATGCTGGTATTTTTAACCTTGGGAAGTTGCCTTTGCTTGGCATTACATTACAGCTTAGTATGAACATTATCCATTAATGATGTTATTTGTAAGTTAAATGACATTTCCCTGTTTCTCTTTTTTTTATTATTATTTTTATAGTTCCCTTTTTCTCAAAGCATCATTCTGGTTTTTTTTTTTTTTTTAGATTTTCCAGAAATTTACAATATTTTATCTTAGTCCCTCATTTTAACTCTCTGTGGAACTATGTTTGAAGTGTGTATCTTGGGTATAGTAAATTGTTGGGATCTATTTTTAATATGTATCAGTTAGCTCTTCTGTTTTGTGGATTAATTAAGTCAATAGTATTCAAAGCTGTGATTGCTATGTTTTCATTTGAATCAAAATTATATTTCTATACACACGCACACACGACAAATACAACACAAATTATTATATCTATATTATGATATATATGTGTGTGCATATGTGTATATAAAAATCTGCCTTCTCTTTATCTCTCCCTTCTATCACATCCATTCCTCCTGTTATAATATTTCCTTTTTTTACATTGTTTCATTTTCACACATGAATACGCTATCATCCAATCTCTTTGAAGGATATTTACTTGTAATATTATTTCATAAGACATATTCATTCCTTTCCTTTCCTTACTACTCTCCTCTTCTAAGATACTTTAGAATCTAATACTTCATGGTATAACTAACCCAGTGTAGGGAATCTGGGGAAGAGAAGAGGCTTTATAAGATCAAAGAGGCAAGGGAATGCTAAAAATTGAAAGTCTTTTTTTTTGTTTGTTCCTACTCAGATAACAAAAAGTTCAATAGCTTTATGACACGTGCAGTGGAGGGAGCACAGTGGAGATAATTGATACAAGAAAGAAATATACAATAAGGCAGTTGTTCAACTCAAGCAACACGATTTTGAGGTCATGTGAAGAAGGACAATCAAAGATACAAAGAAAGTCTCATGGATGAGCTTTTTAGCCTTTTGTGAAGATAGTTTTGATAGTACTTTGGTCACATCTCCTAATCAAAATAAGAGATGTCTGGAGTCTCATCTCCTCCTCACTGAGATAATTTATGACATCCCATAGTAGTCTCCTGGGAATTTGGGGGGAACCACTCTAGGATGGATAACCAATCTAGGTTCTTGAGGTTGGAGTCAGATAATAGCAGCAAGGAGTCAATTAATTCCAAAGCAAGAAAGCTTTGTTTGACCAGGTAGGTAGAAAGGTGGAGGCTTCAACAAAGATCCTTGCACAAGTGTTTCTTTGTATACATGTTTTTAGGGGCAGCATTCATGAGCTAAACATTATTCATTGTATCATTGTATAAAGCAAAGCAAAGAAAGACACATAGGTGGTTATTTTTAATTATTATTATTATTATTATTATTATTATTATTATAGAACAAGGTACAGGATATACATAAGGGAATTGTTGTTTGAGACTAGCTAAACTCGTTAGACATCTTCCCATTATGTCAATAAGGAGGAAGAACTTTCCCAGGACTATGGATTCTTCTACTTTCAGCAACTAAGTTACTTTGTACTAATAAAGGAGAGAAGGTAACAATGAAGCTTCAGATAGTTTCTGCTGCTGATCTTAAAATTCACTGGGGTTCACTTAAGCAAAATGACATACAGAACAAGATGGAGTCAGTGTGTCTTAAAACAGGGTTTTATACAAGAGGAGCTGGTATATGTGTTACATAAACAAGTCAAGGAGGTTTGTGATATAACTGTATGAGTTTTACAAGGGATATCAAAGCAAGGACAGCACACAGGGCTCACTGGAAATAGTCTGTTTTAGAATACAAGCTGAAATCAGTTTCTGGGAGTCATCTAAGGGAGGAAATTTTGTTCTCTTCTCCTACACTAACAAGTCAATACCTCCAATCTAGAACAGGAGACCATATCTACCTGGCACAGCTGCACATTCTCAGGCAATTGATTCACTCAGTTTAAAGAAGAAAGTAAGGTTTTTAATAGGTAGAGTGGGATCTTAACTATTTCTGCTTAGTTATTCAGCTCTGGTGTATGTAGCAGCAAGTACCCCAGGGTGGCTGCCAACACAGGTTCTTAGATCTGCTATGTTAAAGGAAAGCAACTCAAGATGGGTTAACAAGCTTACTTTAATCAGTCAAATATGTATCGTTTACCTAGTTCAGGGGGAAAAGGTTAGCACCCTGAACTTCAGAATATACAGACAGAATTATCAAGACAGAGAAACAGATCAAGTAGACAAGTTTCCAAACTGTCCAACCATTACATCTATACCAAATCAACATCTGGGTTTTTCAAAGCTGGGGGGCTCTCAACAACGGTTTCCCAGGGTCTCATCTGATCAAATCACAGAACACTTCTCAAAGTGAGCCCCAAAGCACAGCCTCACATCAGGGATTATATAGCCTGCTTCTGGCTCAGAGAATGTAACAACCTTCTGGACCCACTGGCCAATCAAAAAGAATCTATTGAAAAAAAAGCCTTGTGCCCCAGGCTCCAGGTGCACTTTAGCCTAGAGTCAGGGAAGATCTTTAAATTTGCATTTCCATTACAATGTAATATGCAGGAAAATGCCAAGGATTGGACACTATAGCCAACACTCTAAAAGCATAGAAGAAGGAAGTTTCCAACACAGATAAGTCTGACATTGACGGTATTTTTCAAAATGGATATGGCAAAAAGAACAATGTCCAGAGAAGAGACAGTTTATCAGCAATAGCTCAAAGATTCTCAGCTCGTACTTTCTCTTTGTTCTCAGAGTGACATACAATGTGCAACTATTTTCTCACTAGCAATATTGACGCAAAACCTGGATGATCTTCACTTAGAAGTGTTGGAGCAGAGGGTCAGAGAACAAAATGAAGAATAGATATGATTAAGTCAGTCATGCCATGACACTTAGGGATGATGATTTTGGGGCCATAGCAGGAGCTAGGGAGTCTTCATACTGTTACTCCTTACAGTTCTTTGACACTAGATTGATTTATAGAAAATGTGGATGTCTACCCACTGCAAATGTGGTCAGCAGTTCTGTTTCTATTGAACAAGATGATTTCTCTTTTTCCCTTCCAAACTGAAAATCCTGTGATTCTGTGTTGTCAACAACACAACTGTTGCCGATCTCAGCATACATATACATCTGTGCCAAAACATTTAGGGTTCTGCCCCCAAGTATATGTACAGCTAGGTAGTATGGCTACAGAACTAAGATATTCACATGCCATGCATTAGTGTGAAGTTACCCAAGAGTATCTAGGCAAAACCACACTAAAAACTACATCACACAATTCCATTGGGAAGATATTTCAACAGTTGTGAAGAAAAACTGATAAAATAGAATAATTGTCAAATTTGGAGTCAAAAATTGAATTTGGTAAAAAGTGTTTTTACATATAACTGGAGGAAAATAAAATACTAAATAAAAATTTACATTAAAAATCACCATGCTTTAAAATAGTAAAATAAGTATCCCCAATTTAAGAAAACAGAACTGAATTTGGAATTTTGTCTTTGCCATTTCCTACATATGTGATCATAGACAAGTCATTTACATCACTATTCCTGAGTTTCTTTGTTTGAAAAATGAGAGGCTTGGATTTGATGGTATCCTGAGTCTTTTTTTTTTCAATTCTCAATCCATAATTCTATGTTCCTATTCCTTCTATGTACCTTCCAAAAAAAGTGTGATTCTGTGTTCCTATAAAAAAAGAACATTTTTTCTCTCTCTCTATCTTCCAAGAATAAACATTTCCATAACAAGAATATAATGAACCAATTTATGAAAATAAACAAAATAATGAAATTCTCCTAAATTTAATTTATCAAATGGAAGGACAAATGATTGAAAGCCTAATGGTTTCTTCAAGGCAACAACTTTTGTTGTTCTACACCAGCAACAAAAATATTTTATCTTGTGCATTGTAGAAATGAAAGGCAACCACATATAAGGGATGCCTTGTTTAGTGATAAACCACCTCTGCAATGAATGAGTCAAGATGAGACCAGAGTGAAAAAATGGCTTCTGAGATAGGAATTCTGACTGACCATCTAACAACCTTATTGAGACTAAAACAAGATTCTATATCATCTATTTGACACTGCATCAATATACATTTTTTTTAGGTCTTGGAAACATTGACATATGAAATATTTAATGGACTAATATATCCCTTTCGTTAGCATCCCATATGAATAGTGTAAAAAAATATGTTGCCACAATGGTAACAGTTTTTGCAAGTTTGACTAAAAATAATTTGGGATGTTTCTCCTGTAAACTCAATGTCAGTCAAAATATAAGGCAGACCTAAATCACACACACACACACACACACAGATGAAATAAAATGAAAGAAAATAACTAATTTACCTTGAAGTGTCATTGATTAAGGAAATATTTAGGATGAGAGAATTAAGAGGCCTATTTTCCTCTGCCTTGGAGGTGACTTCACTGTGTCACATTGTCAGAAATTATACTAACAAGTTGGAAGATAACAAGATGAGAGCTAACATGAGGGTGAAAGACCTCAAGATCATGTCATATAAAGAACAGTTTATTAAAACTGTAACATGTAGCCTGTGGAGGAAAAGTATAAAGAAGTAGAGCTGGGTTTACACTAAGGAAAAGTTTCCTGAATAATCTAAACTCTATGGCTATCCAAAAATGAAATAGATGGTTGATATTCCCTCACTACAATCCTTCAAGAAGGGTAGATATTATTTTTTTTAAAGCAATCAGGGTTAAGTAACTTGCTCAAGGTTACATGGCCAGTTATTTCTGGGAGTGGTGCTAAGTATCTGAGCCCAGATTTGATCCCAGGTCATCCCAACTCTGGGGCCAGTACTCTTACTCACTGAGCCACCTGGCCACTCCTAAGCAATCGGGGTTAAGTAACTTGCTCAAGGTTACACAGCCAGGTGTTTCTGGGTGGGTGCTAAGTGTCTGAGCCCAGATTCGATCCCAGGTCATCCTGACTCTGGGAATGTTGCTCTTCCTCACTTTGCTACCTGGCTGCCCTGAGGGTAGATATTATTAAGTGGATTTTCACTGAGGTATGGGTAAGACTAATTGGAGTATCACCCAATTTAGAGAGTCTATGAGTCTGTGAAATTAGAATTTTCAAGTTATTTCCAAACTGAAAAAAAATGTCAAAAAAATATCTATATAAGGAAATACATTTCCATTCCTCTTAATTTCTTTCATGACATGTCAGTCTTCTAAAAAGAAAACCATTTTAATTTATATAAAGTTTAAACAAAAGTTAATTATATGTCATAATTTCTACAAAATAAATTTCCTTAGAAAATCAAAGAGTGAAAAAACTATTATTCTACTCTTATAATTAATGAATTTTACTTGGAGATCAAAGGCAGTCAATTAGGTTCTAATTTTGAACTAAACATATGGCAATGATCATATTTATCAAAACATGACTTTAACATAATAGAAAGTTCCCTGTAATTATAGTCATTCATAATCTGTTAGACAAAAGTGATGAATTTCACAATTATTTTAATCTTATTTTACAGCATTTTATCACTTATTTCCAAAAGAAATATTTTGACAGCATTTTACCAGTTATTTTTAAAAGACACTCATAGATGCATAAACTGTTAGCACTAGAAAACTATGATGAAGTCAAAATTCTGCATTTTGCACATGAGGAACCTGAAGCCAAGAAAAACTTGTGAATTTCATGACATCAAAAAGCTAATGTCAAATCTGGGAATTAAAGTGATATATTTTAATTCTTACTATAGTCCTATAAATGCAATAAAGTATTAATGACATGTTTAGATAAGTACCACTATTTTTACATCTTATTGTTAAAAACAAGAGGTGGTCTATGCTTGACCTTGGTGTCAGGAAAATCTGAATTCAATTTCTGCATTTCATAAATACTTGTTTTCTTAGTTATGGGCAAATTACTAGATCTCTTGGCAGACAAGTCGACACAATTCACAAAAATTATAATTATTTTAAAAAGTCCCCCAATATGTATTTCAAGTAGAGTTTTTACAATAGGACATTTCTATGCCAATGAAATCAAGGTTGTTTTTTTTTAATTAAAAACAGCAGTAACACAATACTGATAAAAGAAGCTGTCATATAATTAGCTCCATTTTAGAGTTGAGGAAACTGTGGCAAACCTTTAAAGGTTAAGTAAATTGTCCAGGATCACTGACATACATATTAAGTGCCTGAAGGCCCATTTGAACTGAATTCTTCCTGACTCTGCCTTCCTGTTCTTGCCACTGCAACATTTAGCTAACTCTAAGAATGGTGTAAGACTCTAATGTCCATGAAAATTAAGTCAGCTCAACAACTTGAAATGGGTTGTATAGAAAAACTTTCATTCAATAAGAGTTATGTAGGAAATAAGAGGTTTAGTTGACTACCAGCTTAGTGATCTGATTTGCCCTTCTTGCCCAGAGAGAGAGAGAGAGAGAGAGAGAGAGAGAGACTGAATTTTATTCTTTTTTTCATTTTTGCCTTTATAATAGAAACAGTGTAGGGGTGGCACAGTTTTGAAGAACCATTTTTTAACTGGATTGTGTTCAAAAGAAAATGAACAAGATGGATTGATTTGACAAAAAGAAGAAACCTAACCAAAGAAGAGAAAATAAAATGGACTATATATTTTTCTTCAAATAAGGGAAAAATCTTAAAATAGACAAAGCACTGAATTAATTTAGTACAACATAAAAAGGGAGAACAAAAATAAATGATTACATTTATAGCCCAAAGTTGGAATGGGCTGTCTGCCTTGCAAAATAGTGAATTCTCCAACAATGGTGATGTTTAAAAAAAAAAAAGTCTGGGTCATCTGAAAATGATTTGTATAGACTGGAAATCATGGACTGGTTAGAGGTCCCCACCATCTTTAAATTATATTTCTATGACTTTGTCTGTTCTATAGTACCTTCCAAATCTGAGATTCCACGATCACATTATATCAGTTATCAAATATTGCCATGAACATTATAAAACTTTCAAGGATTGTGATTTTCTCTGTGATATCAACACATTCAAAATCATTGTGATGATCCACAAACATTAATCTCCCAATCTGGGCAAGATACTTAAAGAAAGGGCATTTTGATGCACTCTTTCCTAAAAAGGAATAACCCTTTTTTTCTGAAGGTCAGGTAAAGTAAAAAGTGAGCACTTTTATAAAAATACAAGAGAGGGAAAGGAATTGAAATTTTTATTGTATCAAATTTTATCTGTACAGGAAACTACCAGCTTAGTTTGATAGTTTCTCTGAAATTATACCCTTATGAAATTGCTAAGAGAATTAAGAAGTTAAGTGACTGACCTAGGGAAACACATCTACCGCATAATAGAAGTCATTCCCTATCCCACCTAGTTTCACATTTTTCTGTGCATTATTTCTTATTTTTCATTTATGCAATGTGCTTACAAATACTTGTTTGCATGTTTCTCCTTTGAGACAGCTAGTGAGTCCTAGGTCTGGAGTCTGTAAGAGCAGTGATGAAATATGGCTTCATAAATGTACTGTGCATGACCTTCAGCAACCTCTACCTGTCTCATTCTTCTCACCTGTAAAATAGGGGTATTAATAGCACTTACATACAAGAATTTTTATATCAAATAAGATAATATTTATAAAGAACTTAGCACATTGACTAGTACATAGTAGGTGTTTAATAAATGTTTATTGACTGATATTGAACCATTATGAGTACATTATTATTTTTGTTTTTAATTTTAAGTTATGAATTTTTTTCATTCTCTCCATTCCCTTCCCCACTGATTGAGAAGTCAAAAAATATTTTATGTGTTAGACATATGAAGCAATATAAAACAAATGTCAGTATTAGTCATATTTTGGGGAAAAGCAAAAAAACTAAAGAAAAGAAAATATGTTTCAAATTGCACTCTGGAATCCATCATCTGGAGGCAAATAACACTTATGTCTTATTCAAATTATTTTTTTCATAACATAATACTATTTAGTTATGCTCTTGCCTCTTCTGTTAATCTGACTAATTTATATTTTCATAAATGGCTGTTCAGTTCATTTGAATTATCAACTTTATTGTCATTTGGTCTGTGTCCATTATGAGTTCTCAGGAGATGTTTTGGGTCATTGTGTTGATCATAGTTACAAATAATTTCACAGTTGATTATCTTTACAATATTTCTATTACTGCATAAATTGCCCAAGTTCTTCTTGCATCATTTATATAAGTCCAGGTTTGGGTCTTTCATTTGTCTGTTTGTTTTTCCCTGAAACTGTCCTCTTCATAAATCCTTTCAGCACAATAGAATCCCATCATATTCACATAATATAATTGGTTCATCCATTATCCAATTGGTAGGCATTCCCTCCCTATTGAGTTTATTCTCACCACAAAAAGGGATGCTATATTTTTTTACATATGTATCAATTTCTTTTCTCTTAGATCTATTTAGGTTATAGACCTAAAGGTGGTATTTCCAGAAAATGAAGTTTATGCACAGTTTCATAGTCTTTTTGACAAAGTTTCAGATTGTGCTCCAGATTGACCATTCCAGAACTCTACCAGTGGTACATTAGTGAACCTTTTTTTTTCTCATTTCCCCTCCAGCATTTGTTATTTTTCATTTCTGTCATCTAAAACAATCTGATAAGCATGAGGCAGGATCTAAAAGTTATTTAAAGTGCATTTCTCTAATTATTAGTGATTCAGAGAATTTTCTCATATTCTTAGACAACATCAATTTCTTCTTCTGAAAACTACCTTTTCATAACAATTCACAATCAATTCAACATTGACTCCTATTTTTAGAAATTCAGTTCATTTCTATTTATAGCAGCTCTCTTTGTGGTGGCTGAGAACTGGAAATGGAGGGAATACCCTACAATTGAGGAATGGCTGGACAAGGTGTAGCATATGAATATAATGGAATGCTAGCATACTATAAGAAATATTCAACAGGAAGACTTCAGAAAAACCTGGAAAGATTTAGAAGAACTGATGATAAATGAAGTGAGCAGAACCAGGAAAACAATGTACACAGTAACAGCCACAGTCTATGAAGATAAATTTTGATAGTTAGCCCTTCTCAGCAATACAAGGACCTCAAACAATTCCAATGGACTCATAATGGAAAATGCCTTCCACATCCAGAGAAAGAACTATGATGTCTTAATGCAGTGCAAAGCAGACAATTTTTTGTTTCATTTTGTTTTGTTTTATTTTCTCATTTTTCTGTTTCATTCTCATGTTATTTTTTTCTATACAACATTACAAATTTGAAAATATGTTTAATGGGAATGTGTATGTAGAGACTGTGTCAGATTACAGGCTATCTTGGGGAAGGAGGAAGGAAGAAGAAAAAAACTTAAAACATGGAATTAAATGTTGAAAACTCAAAACAAAGAAAGAAATTAATTCAGCTCAGATATCTATATATTTGAGAAATTAGACCTTTCTGAGAAAAATTTGTCATAAAAAGAATTCTTCCTAATAAGAACAGGGACAAACTGAAGATATCTATTATCACCACTGTCAGTCAATATTCTAATAGAAAAGATAGTAATATCAATAAAACATCTTTAAAAAATACTGAAGGAATAAAAATAAGCATTTGATATTACATAGATACTACTAACAATTTAAGAAATATTGCATTTAATTCTATATTTTTAATGATTTTAATGGTAATGGTTTTTGTATTTTGTCAAAAAAATTCTGAATCTACCTGCCAAAACAAACCCAGGACCTATATGAACACAACTACAAAACACCTTTCATACAAATAAAGTCAGATTTAAATAACTGGAAAAAAAACATCAATTGTTCATAGCTATGTTGAACTAATATAATAAAAACAATAATTTTTACTAAATTAAATTATATATTTAGTGCCATACCAATAAATTTACCAAAAAACTACTTTATAGAGTTAGAAAAAATAATATGAAAATTCATTTGGAAGAATAAAAGGTCCAGAATATCAAGGGAATGAATGAAAAGAAATGCTAGGGAAGGTGGCCTAACTATTCTAGATTTTAATCTGTATTATAGAGCAGCAGTCATCAAAACTACTTGGTACTGACTAAGGAATAGAGTAGTGAATCAACGGAATAGATTAAGCACACAAGGCTCAGGAGTCAATGACTATAGTAATCTTTTGTTTCATGAGCTCAGAGACCCCAGTTTTTGGGATAAGAACTCACTATTTGACAAAAACTGCTGGGAAAATTGGAATATAATATGGCAGAAACTGGGTGTTGACCATTATCTGACACCATATAACAAAATCAAGTCTAAATGAGTGCATGAGCTAGGTATAAAGGCTGATACTGTAAGCAATCTGGGAAAGCAAGGAATAGCTTACTTGTCATATTGGTGGAGAGGGGAAGATTTTATGACCAACAAGAATTAGAGAGCATTATAAAATGCAAAATGGATAATTTTGATCACATTAAATTGAAAAGCTTGTGTACAAAGCAAGCCAATGTAACCAAAATTAGGAGGGAAGTGGAAAATTGGGAAAGAATTTTTACAACCTATGTCTCTGATAAAGGACTCATTTCTAAAATATACAGAGAATTGATTCAAATCTATAAGAATATGTCATTCCCCAATTGATAAATGGTCACAGAATATGAACAGGCAGTTCTCAGAGGAAGAAATTAAAGATATCTATAAGCATATAAAAAAAGCTCTAGGGCGGTCAGGTAGCACAGCGAGTAAGAGCACCGGCTCCAGTGTTGAGAAGACCTGGAGATCGAATCCCGGGCTCAGACACTTAGCACCCACCCAGAAACACCTGGCCGTGTAACCTTGAGCAAGTTACTTAACCCCAATTGCTTAGGGGCGGCCAGGTGGCTCAGCGAGTAAGAGCACCGGCTCCAGTGTTGGGACAACCTGGAGATCGAATCTCGGGCTCAGACACTCAGCACCACACCCAGAAATAACTGGCCTTGTAACCTTGAGCAAGTTACTTAACCCCCATGGGGGAGAGGGGGCAGGTGTGGAAGTGAGAGGAAATTTGAAACTCAAGGTATTGTGGAACTGAATCTTGTAAACTAAAAGTAAACTAACAAATTAATAAAGACCACAAAATATAAAAATAAAATAATATAAATAGAATTTATTCACAAAAAATTCTGAATCTATTGAGATTACATGATTTTGTTATTTTTCATTATCAAGATTATCATGTGTGTTTATAGGTTTTCCTCATATTGAAATAGCCCTGAATTCCAGGTATAAAAAATCCTTGGTTATACTGCATGACTTTTATGGTATATTGTTGTAATCTCCTTGATAGTGTTTTATTTACAGTTTTTGCATTGATAGTCATTGGAGAAATTGTTTTATCAACTCTTTTTACTATCTCTGGTTTAGGTATCTGCAATGGTAATGGGAATTTGAAGATCTTCCCAGCCCCTCGTATTTGCAATCAAACAGGTACTTAGCACTCAGTTTCACTCCAATTATTAAAACCCAGAATTTGTGAATCCAACAGTGGGATGGACTTCTTGACATAACAGGAAGAAGCAGAACAGGGAGGAGCCAATACCGCATCTAAGAAAAAGCCCAAGCTGAGAGAGTCCAGAACTGCTGGGAGCAAGCATCTGGAGGCTGAGCTGCTCCTGCTGGAGAGAGAGAAAAGAACTGAGAACTGAGAAGAGAAATGAGGACTGAGAACTGAACTGAGAATTGAGAAGAAGAGAGGAGAACTGGAAAGAGACAAGATTGTCCTGTTGGTACTTTGTTTTGATGTTACTTTGTCAGATTCATCTGGTAATAGAGGAAGGTGCTGTTATTACAGAATCCTGGGACCTTGCTCCTGGTTCAGAAGCCCTTAAACAGGATTTTCTTGTGGTATGTTTACAGAAATCTAGGAGGAGGGTCTTACTGACATTTCCAGAAGTCTTGGGTCTATACTGATGATTTGTGCTAATTATTCAAACCTTGTTGTTGGGTCTATGTTTATTTCACAGGCAGAAAGTGAATTGATGAGAATGCTAGTAATATTTATGAATTTTATTTTGGCTTTGTTATGCTTTGATTTCCCAGGAACAGAAACTGCAAGGGACTTGAGATGCACAAGACACTGCGACATTCAGTATGGAACAGGTACTGGACAAGGAGCTGGACAACAAGGAGCTGGCAGGAGCTTGGACCATGGAAGGCAAACCATGGAAGGAGAGAGTCAGCCATGTGTCAAGATGAAAAGACCTCCCTTAGGTTTTGAATGCAAACTGAGCAGATCATGATTTACTAGGGGTGGAGAACTTTGACCTTTACAATTAGATGATTGGGTTACTAATACTTATTTACTAATTAAGCAAGTAATTATTAGTAATTAATTTGTAATTACTTACTAATTAAGGATGGTTGTAAACTAATCTCCAATCAAGGAAAAAAAAGACTTTTTGATTTGAAGAGATTAAGGTAATGTTACCTAGGGGTGGAAAGCTTTTGACCTCTGTACTTTGTGTCAATTAAGGAGGCTTGGCTTTTTAAAAATTATGCTACTAAATGAATGTTATATTTTGCTTGAAACTATGTGAGCACTTTGGTGAAAACTATGTGGCCACTTTAGTGATAAATTGTTAATCCATAACATTGTGAATGCTGTATTTTAATTCCTGTGAATGTTTTGCCTTAATTTGTTACTGAATAAACAGTTTACTATACTGTGTAATCAGAACCTTGAAAGCTGTTCACAGCAGCAGTCCTCTGGAAAGCTGCTTGTGCTTGGCTGTTTATGTCAAAAAAGAATTTTTTAGGATTCCTCATTTACCTATTTTTTCATATAGTTTATTTGTTCCTTAAGTGTTCAGTAAAATTCATTTGAAAATCCATCTGTCCCTGGGTATTTTTTTTTCCCTTAGGGAGCTCATGTATAGCTTGTTCAACTGCTTTTTGTAAGATTGGGTTATCTAAGTATTCTATTTCCTCTTCCATTATTCTGGGAAGTTTATATTTTTGTAGATATTCAGCACTTTTACTTAGATTGTCAGCTTTACTGGCATATGATTGGTCAAAACAACTGCTAATAATTATTGTAATTTCTTGTTCATTGGTGGTACATTCCCCATTTTCAATTTCCATACTAGTAATTTGGTTTCCTTTTTTCATTAATTTATTCTTTTAGTTTTCAACATTCATTTCTAAAAGGTTTTAAGTTCTAAATTTTCTTCCCATCTCTCCCCTCATCCTACCCCAAGATGGCATGCATTCTGATTACCCCTTCCTCCAATCTTCCCTCCCTTCTATCACCTCCCCCCTTCTCTTATCTCCTTTTCTGTATGCCTGTAGGGAGAGATACATTCTATATCCCATTGCCTGAATATCTGATTTCTTAGGTGCATGTAAAATAATTTTTAACGTTCACTTTTAAAACTTTGAGTTCCAAATTCTCTCCCTTCCTGCCTTTCCTCCCATCCTCATTTCGAAGGCAAGCAATTTGATACAGGTGATGCATATGTAATCATACAAAACACTTCTATAATAATCGTGTTCTAAAAGATTAACTCTATTTCCCCTCATCCTATCCCACCCTCCATTTTTCTATTCTCCCCTTTAACCCTGCCTCTCTTCAAAAGTGCTTGTTTCTGATTACACCCTTACCCTAATCTGCCCTCCCTTCCTTTACCCTTCCTTCTCTTATCCCCTTGACCCCTACTTTCCTGTAGGGTAAGATAGATTTCAGTACCACTTTAGTGTATTTGATTACATCCTTAAGTCAAATCTGGTAAGAGTAAAGTTCCCTTATTCCCTCTCACCACCTGCCTCTTCCCTTCAACTATAAAAACTTTTTCTTGCCCCTCTAGGTGAGATATTTACTGCTTGCATTGTTTTATAATTTCTTGATTTCTCATAGAGTCATTAGCATCCATTCACTACATTCTAATTTTTAATCAATGGTTTTCTCCAGTTAACTTTTGGACCTCCTTTTCCATTTGACCAAATCTGCTTTTTAAGTCATTTTCCTCATTGTTTTTTTGAACTTCTTTTACCATTTGGGTTAGTCTATTTTTTTTTGTTTTTGTTTTTTGCTTTTTTGGAAGGCAATTGGGGTTTAGTAACTTGCCCAAGGTCATATGGCTAGTTTTTGTGTTTGTGTGTGTGTATGTTAAGTGTCTGAGGCCAGATTTGAACTCAGCTCCTCTTGTCTCCAGGGCCAATGCTCTATTCACTGCACAATCTAGCTGCCCAAGGGTTAGTCTATTTTTAATGTGGCATTTTTTTTTGAGTATTTTGGGGGTGTCCTTTAGCAAACTTAACTCATTACTTATGATTTTCTTGTATCACTATCGTTTCTCATACCATTTTTTTCCCTCTATATCTCTTACTTGATTTTCAAATTCCTTTTTGAGCCCTTCCAGGGTCTATGACCAATTAATATATTTCTTGGAGGCTTTGTATGTAGGAGCTTTGATATTGTTGTCTTCTTCTGGTTGTATGTTTTTATCTCTGTCACAAAAGTAATATTCTATAGTTTGAGTTTTTCCCACTGTTTCTTCATTTTTCCAGTCAATTATTTGATTTTATTTAACTCTTTGTTAAGGTAGTAATCTGCTTCCAGTGTGGAGGGTGTACTGTCCCACTCTTCAAGGGTTTTGTGCAGCTCTTTTCAGAGATACTACTAGGAACCTATCAGTTTTCATTTATTCTGATGTGATATGATCAAAGAAAGGTGGTAGCTCTTCTCCTGTCCTGTGCTCTGGTCTGTGAGTGACTATAAGCATATCTTTCTGCCTTGGAACTCTGAAGATTCCTTCTCCACTGCCACCACAAGTTATTCCACACCAGTGCTTCTCCTCAACCCAGAAACTACACTCAGGACAATGAATCAAGCTTAGGGAAAGCAAGAGAATCATCATTAGTTATACTATATGAGATTAATAAAAGAATGATAAATGCTGGAGAGGATGTCGAAAAATTGGAACACTAATACTTTGCTGGTGGAGTTGTGAACTGATCCAACCATGTTGGAGAGTTATCTGGAACTATGCCCAAGGGGCTATAAGTAACTTCATATTCTTTGACCCAGCAATACCACTTCTAGGGTTGTATCCCAAAGAGATCATAGAAGTGAGAGAAGACCCATATGTACAAAACTATTTATAGCAGCTCTTTTTGTGGTGGAAAAGAATTGGAAATTAAAGGGATGCCCATCAATTGGGAATGACTAAACAAGTTATGGTATATGAATGTAATGGAATACAATTGTGCCATAAGAAATGAAGACCAGATGGACTTCAAATTTACCTGGAGAGGTTTATACAAACGGATGCTGAGTGAGAAGAGCAGAACCAGGAAAAATTTGTACAAAATTACAGATACAACGTATGTGGGACAACCAACTTTGCTAGGCTGAACTCTTCTCAGAAATGCATGGCTATAAGTAAATTCCAAAATACTCATGATGGAGAGATGTCTACATTCAGAGAAGGAACTAGAAAGAACAGAGTTTGAATGCAGATTGAAGCAAATTACCCGCTCTCTTTCTTTATCTTGTTTGGGCTTGTTTCCTTTTCCTCATTGTTCATTCCATCTGCTACAATCCTTCTTTATAATCTGACCAATGGCTAATGTGAAAGTATCTGCATATCCTATACCTGAATGTATGCTGCCATGGGGGGAGTGTAAGGGAGGGGAAGAACTTGTCAACTAAAATTAAACAAACAAATTAATAAAGACAAAACAAAATAAAGTAGTGGTCAGGAGATAGCTAAAACATACATAATAATGAAGTGGAAGAGATGAGAGACAGCAAGGTATAATTTAATCTGAATAAGAACCAGTGTTTTAAGCTCAGAACTTCCATTCACAATGACATTTTTATTTAAAGTTAAATATTATCAATATTTATTCTGTTAATTGAATCTCTGATTTTACTAGTGTTAATGATTGTTTCAGTGACTCAGATCACAATTAATCTGTGTTCACTTTCCTTTGTAAATTTTGTCCCTGACCTCTCATAATTTTGTTGTAGGAAACCAATCCCAACAGGCTAAGGGCCCTCCTCATATTTATGCTGACTTCACTATTATCCTAGTGACATATCGGAGCTATGGACTAGTTATTCCAGTTTCTCACCCGCTTATCTATCTCCTTTGTTGAACATACATTTTTTGATGACATCTTTTTTATCTTGTTACTCTTTTTAGTTCCTATTAGAGGCAGCCATGGGACAGTGTATAGAGAACTTAAACCAAAATTCAGAAGAAGTGAATTCAAATCCATATTCATCTGGTAGATGTGTGACTCTGGGCAGTTCATCTAATTAGTCTACTACAGCTTCAGCAACTCTAAAATGGAGATCATAATAGCATCTACTTCCCCATGTTATTGTAAAAATCAAATGACAAAGTTTGTTCAGTTCCTTACACATAACAAGGTATTCTACAAATTCTTATTCCCTTCCCTTATTTATTTTACATTGTAGTCATAAATTATGCTCAGTTCTTGGACTGATATTCATTTTTAATTCATAGAAAATGTATTAATGACTTATTATTATTATTTACTGTTGCCCATGCTTAAAAATGTAAAAAGCAAAATCATTGGATCCATGAACCCTAAAATAGCTAATAGTGCCCACCATGTAGTATTTTCTCAAATTTCTTGGAAAATAATGCTAAATAACAAAATAAAATACATTTTCTTGAAACTTCAAACTATTTTCAGTAATGTGCATTATTGTCAAGGAACAAGTGGTCGAATAATTTAAAACTTGGATTAGATGGACCACAGTGAGAAGATGGGTTCTATATAAATTCTTTTAGAAATGTAGGTTAGTTCATAGCTATAACCAGATTCCGTTATATGATCAAATGAGTGAAAGAGTAAAAGAGAGAAAGTACAAACAAAGAAAGATAAAAAGACAGAGATGAGAAAGAGGGAAAGAAAGAGAGAAAAGCAGAAAAGGAGAAACAAAGGGAGAAAGAAAGAATGAAAATGAAAAAAAAACAGAGGGAAAGAAGAAATCAAGAAGACAGAGTCTATTAATAGAATGTGGCAATAGAATTGAGATAGCTAAACCCATAAGCACACTTTTCATGTCAAATCATATTTAGGTCAAAATTAAATTCCAATCTATGCTCTAGCATCTATTAAGGATCACTCATGAGGGTCACATAGAAAATTGGATTTGGAAAAGAGCATTTGTCCAATTATACCAAAAATATATTTCAAAATACAAATGTAAATCTGCCTATTCCTTACTGTCACTCTTTTACAAATTACATTTCTATAAATTAAGTGATTCATAATGGAGGCAATGAACTAAAATTAAACATGTAAGTACTGATCACACATTTTAATAATTTAAGCAATGCCTACCAAGTGACATGATAGAAATGAAAAAGAGCTGGCTTCTTTTAAGGCTAATGTATCCTTGATTCAAGATGAAAGAATTGGGTGTTGGCATAAGATTGTTAGACAGTCTTAGTTGCTGTCCTTAAGTGGTAAATGCAAAAATAACATCTACAGAAGGTGGGAGCTCCTTATGGATTTGAAACACAAAAGATCTCATAGTGTCTAAGCTTCCTTTCACCAAATTGCTAAAGAGAAGTATCAACCACATAAACCCATATAACCCAATATGTGAATTAAATAGTGCAGTACCTATGCAGCATTTCTCTTAGCACCATCACAGAATTCTCTGCCAAACTGAAGCATTAAGTCATCAATATTGAAATTTTTGAATTATTTAAGCTTGCAACCATTGATCAGATTCTGCAACTTCTTTTTGTAGAACGTCCTTAACACAAAAAATTTAAATACATTCCAACCTAATCACAACTAGTCAATTCAGTAAGAAGAAAAAGCTGGATGTAGAAAACAGAGCTTTTAAGTAACCATAACTTTGTTCACAGTGGTCTTAGGACAATATTGTTATTGTCCTTCATTCTCAAAGAGGACCAAAATGATATTACTTTATCAAGTTGCAATGTGTACAACTGTGGCTGATCAGAGCAACTCAAGGTCGGAACGCTCTACACAAATAGCTCATGTGAACATTTGGAGTGGATACTTGTAATGTAATACCAAGCAAAGGCAACTTCCCAGGTTCAAAATACCAGCATAGGTGCTCTCTATTTTATTCAGTAACAAACCCAGAACAGAGATGATCAAAACATGACATCATTCAAAATACAGCATTTACTAAGTGTGATTAAATCATCTCCAAGGCCTACCCCACCCCAGGACTTTCCAATCATTCAATCAATTACAAAGTCTCGGTTCCAAATACTTCTCCACCCCTAGGCTATACCTTAATTAAGTCCACCACAAAGCCCCTCTTCTCAAATGGAGATTAGTTTCCAAACATAAGTAAAATACATTCATTTGCTCAACCATAGAACACAAAAAGGTCAAAAGTTCCCCACCCCTGGATCACAATTGAATCTACCCCAGAGTTACATCAAGTTTAAACACAGCACTTAATACCCAAATGGAGGTCTTTTCTTCATCTTGACACGAGGCAAGTTCTCAGCAATCTTAGTTCCTGGAGAGACAAGGCTTAGCAAGGCCATAAGATACATTGCCAGTCCCTTCATGAATTTATCCTCTGTCTGTAGAACAGTCCTAGAACCCCTGAACACATTAGCAAAGTCCTCTCCCAGGATTTCTGTAAACATACAACAAGAAAATCCTTCTTCAGGGCTTCTGAACCAACAGAAAGGCTCCCAGACCCCTGCAACAACAGCACTGTCCTTCACCAGTGGACAGTATTCATTCTGTCTGCTGGACAGTCTCCAGACCCCTGCAACAACAGTACTGTCCCTCACCAGTGGACAGTATTCACTCTCAGTACTGTCCCTCACCAGTGGACAGTATTCACTCTCTGTCTGCAGGACAGTCTCAGGCCTTCTTAACCAAATGCCAGGTTCCAGGACTTCTTCAACAGGACAGTCTTTCACCAGTGGACAAATCTGGCAAAATAACATCAAAACAGACAGACAAAGTACCAGCAAAACAGCCATGTCTCCTCAGTCCTTGGCAGCTCAGGGGGCAGGTCTCAAAAGTCCAGGGCAATTCAAAGCGGCCACCAGCAATCTCTAAGTCTCTCTCCACGAGGTGCTGCTTCCAAAAAGAACTTCCGCCTCTCTCTCGTGTCTCTCCAAATCTACGTCACCAGCTCCTCCCAGTCAGGACTTTCTTTTCACATCAAAAAGTCCATCCCACAGGTGGGATTAACAAGCTCTGGGTTTTAATACAATCAATTTGAAAACCAAGCCCAATACAGGGGAATCTCCACATTCCATTACCATCACAATACTCTAAATTTGTGCAGCCTATGTTTCCTTTCAATATTTTCAATTCATTTTTGCTCACAGAGAGCAGTATCCTCTCTGATGTGGGCCTGCCATGCTGAGTGGTCCCATACAAGTGTCTCCCACATCACACAATCAATTCTGAAGTTCTTAAGGAAGACCTGGAGAGTGTCCTTTCATGGCTTCTTCTCACCACTATGTGAATGCTTGCCCTGCGTGATTTCTCCATAAAGCAGTCTTTTTTATAAGCATTCATTTTTCATTCGAACAAAATGTCCATCAAAGTAACACTCTCTCAAGAAAAGTTTTAATATTTAACAGTTTGATTTGAGTAAAGACCTCTGTGTCTGGTACCTTATCTTGCCAGGCAATCTTCAAAATCTTCCTAAGACAATTTAAATGGAAACAATTGAGCTCCCTGGAATGGCACGGTTATACTGTCCAGGTTTCACAGGAACACAACAATAAGGTCAGCATCACAGCTCCATAGACCTTAACTTTGGTAGTCAGTCTAATACGTCTCCTCTCCCATACTTTACTTCAAAGCCTCCCAAACACTAGGCTACCTCTAGCAATGCATATGTCAACATCATTATCGATGTGTACATCACTAGTAAGTACACTACCAAGGCAAGGGAACTTATCTATAGCATTCAAAACTCCTCCATTTGCTGTAATCAATGGTTCCACATATGGACAACATGGTGGTGGCTAATGGAGCATCTCTGTGCTCCAGAACAATAGAAGCAAAGGAAGAAGAAAGTTGTTTAAGAGTCTCCCTTCAAATTACATTTAGGAGAACACTACAAAGGGAAGCAAAACACTGTGCATCTATTCCCTTCCTGTGGCAGATGAAATAACCAGATAATATTTAATAATTGGCACACCCTATGCCCCTTCTTTCTCTTTCTGTCTATGTCTCTATTTCTTTGTCTCTGTCCCTCTCTATCTTGCTTCCCACCCCACCCCCCTGTCTCTGTCTCTCTCTGTCTGTCTCTCTCTCTGTCTCTCTCTGTCTCTCTCTCTGTCTGTCTCTCTGTCTCTGTCTGTCTGTCTCTATCTCTCTCTGTCTCTCTGTCTCTCTGTCTCTCTCTGTCTCTCTCTCTCTCTCTGTCTGTCTGTCTGTCTCTCTCTCTCTGTCTCTCTCTCTCTCTCT
>NW_027186304.1:9885687-9890049 GCF_028583685.1 Petaurus breviceps papuanus | reverse complement strand
CTCTCTCTCTCTCTCTCTCTCTCTCTCTCTCTCTCTCTCTCTCTCCTGCTCTCCCACCCTGCACCCTCTTCCTCGGTCTTGTGATTTTATTGATATAAGGGACTTGGGTCTACATGCTATGCTGCATTTGTCACTTGTGTTATTATCATATAAATTATCACATTAATAAAGATAACTACATATTATAAAATACCACTAAATACTGAAAACTTAAAAAAACTAACTACAGAATTTCGCAAGATAGTTCAGTGAGAAGCCACGTTAAAGAATAGTTCACCTTCATCACCTTGAAGGGAAAGATGAAAAAGCAAATTGAAGTAAAAAAAAATCAGTGAGAGGAAATGAAAAGAGGAGAAATTCTCCCCATGCTTATTTCCATGAACAAATAGTAAAGTACTCCATTGGAAATCATTCAATTTGATTAACTGATTTCGGGGAGATGGTGGATTTATTTTCAGACATATTAAGTTAGAAATTTGGGTGGAAATATCCAGGAGCAGCTTAGAACAAAAATTAGTGTCATCCTCTTTCAGGTGTAATTGACTTGAGTAAAAAAAAAAAAAGGACAAAAACGGAAAGAATGGATTGAGGCAGTATACATGGAATTTAGTTCTCTATTACAACTTTACTATACCTCTGATTCCTCAATGAGAAAAAGATAATATGAAACAGAGATTAATTTTAAGGTTGGATAAGAAATGTTTCAAGTGTCTTATGAGAAAGAGTTTAATTGGTTACATGAAATAACTAACATGGATTTTTTTCACTATAAGAGAATTTCTTATAGCATTCTAGTATACCTGATCAAAATGATTTATGACTTAATAACATTTAAATAGTTCTGTCGCTTCATTAGGATAATCCTCAGGATGAGTCCAGCAGCAATCAAAATCATAGATAGAATTTTTTTTCCTCCTATTTCTACCTAGTGGTCCCCCCACTCACATATCTGCTAGATATATATATATTTTCTTTTTTAAGAGTATTTTTCCTAATTATTTGAAATGACATTTTTAACATTCATTTTTGTGTTTTTTTTTATTTTTTTGTCTTTATTAATTTGTTAGATTACTTTTAGTTTACAAGATTCAGTTCCACAATCCCTTGAGTTTCAAATTTTCTTCCCCTCCCTTTCCTTTCCCCACCCCCATGGCAGCATGCAATCAAGTATAGCACCTGCAAATACTTTCACATTAGACATTAGTCAGATTGTCTGAATCTATCCTCCAAAAAAGAAGGATTGTATCAAATGGAATGAAGAATGTGAAAGAAGAAACAAAACCAAACAAAAAAAGGAAAGAGAGCAGGTAGTTTTCTTCAATCTGCATTCAAACTCTGTTCTTTCTAGTTCTTTCTCTGAATGCAGAAATCTCTCTTCATGATGAGTCTTGTGGAATCGTCTTTCAACCCTGCAGTGCTTAGAATAGTCCAGTGAATCAAAAATGGTCATCACACATACATTGTGACTGTAAATGCACAAATTTCTCATGTTTCTGCTCTTCTCACTCAGCATCAGTTGTTATAAGCCTCTCTAGGTAAATATGAAATCCATCTGCTCCTGATTTATTATAGCACAATAATATTCCATTATCTTCATATACCATAGTTTGTTTAGTCATTCCTCAATTCATGGGCATCCCCTTAATTTCCAATACTTTGCCACCCCAAAAAGAGCTGCTCTAAATATTTTGGCACATATGGGTCTTCCTCACACTTCTATGATCTTTTTGGGATACAAACCAAGAAGTGCTATTGCTGAGTGAAAAGGTAAGAAATCACTTATAGCCTTTTAGGCATAGTTTCAGATTGCTCTCCAGAATGGTTGAATCAGTTCACAACTCCACCAACAATACATTAGTGTTCCGATTTTTCCACATCCTCTCCAGCATTTGTCATTTTTTTCTATTGTCATCTTAGCCAACTGACTGGTGAGTTGTGGAACCTCAGAGTTGTTTTGATTAGCATTTCTCTAATCAATAGTGATTTAGATCATTTTTTCATATACTTATTTATATCTTTAGTTTCTTCCTCTGAAAAATGCCTGTTCATATCCTTTGACAATTTATTAATTGGGGAATGACTTGTATTCTTATAGATTTGACCCAATTCTCTGTATATTTTAGAAATGAGGCCTGTATCAGAGGCACTGGGTGTAAAAATTCTTTCCATATTTTCCATATCCCTCTTAATCTTGGTTCCGTTGACATTGTACAGAAACTTTTTAATTTCATGGAATCAAAATGATCCATGTTGCATTTATAATGCTCTCTCATTCTTGTTTGCTCACAAAGTCCTCCCCTCTGCATAAATCTGAAGGCAAACTCTTCCGTGCTTTCCCAGATGGCTTACATTATCAGCCTTTACACCTAGATCACGCACCCATTAAGACTGATTTTGGTATAAGGAGTTAGATAATGGTCTATGCCCAGTTTCTGCCATACTATATTCCAGGTTTCCCAGCATTTTTAATCAAATAGTGCATTTTTATACTAAAAACTGGGATCTTTGGGTTTATCAAACAGCAGATTACTATAGTCATTGAGTGCTGTGTCTTGGGTACCCCATCTGTTCCATTGATTCACTACTCTCTTCCTCAGCCAGTACCAAGTACTTTTGATGACTGCTGCTCTATAATACAGATTAAAATCTAGTATACTTAGGCCACCTTCCCTAGCATTTCTTTTCATTAATTGCCTTGATTTTCTGGATCTTTTGTTATTCCAAATTAATAGTGTGACTATTTTTTCTAGCTCTATAAAATAATTTTTGGTAAACCGATTGGTATGGCACTAAATATGTAATTTAATTTAGGGAAAATTGTCAATTTTATGATATTAGCTTGACCCAGAAACGAGCAATTGATGTTTTATAAATTAGATGGATCTAACTGTATTAGTGTGAAAAATGTTTTTTAAGCAGGAGCAGGCCAGAAAGCAACGGTGCTGTGTGCAGGGACAGTCCGGAAAGCCACAGCGCAGGGAAGGCCAGGAGGAGGCCTGACCAACAAGGGTGGCAAGTTGTCCCACTTTCACCAAAGGGCTGGGACTGGAAAGAGCAAGGTAAGAACCAAATTCAGGGTCCCTGTCCAGGACAGCAAATACTCCTGAGACTACCACTCTATAGTCCAGAAATTTTAAAAAAAAAGCCCCTATCAGGACCTTCAGGGACCAGGATGGCAGAGTGAACCCAACCTGCTCCAACAACACCCCCCCAAAAAAACACAGTAACTTTAGCCCCGGGGCAAAACCCTTTACAATACAAACTTGGTAAACTTAGAGGAAGGGAGAGGCTAGGGCCCTTCCTCAAAATGGGTAGAAAACAGACTACAAAAACTCTGGAGTCCTACTATCCTCAGAGGGAAGAATCAAACTCAGAGGGAGACAATGTGTACTCTACACCCACAGATGAAACATCAACAGGGAATGGGTCCCAAGCACAGAAAGCTCTCCTAGATGAGTTCAAAGGAACTTTGAAAACCAAATGAGAGAGATAGAAGACAAAATGAATAATTCTTTGAAAATTCAAAATTGCAGAATTAGAAAAATATTATAATGAAGAAAATAGCTCCTTGGAAAGAAAAGTGTATGATATGGAAAAGAAGCTACAAAAACTCACCAGGGAAAATGATTTGCTAAAAACCAGAATCAACCAAATTGAAACAATAGCTCTATGAGGAACCAGGAATTAGTCAAACAAAACAACAAGAATGAAAAATTAAAAAAAGAGAAAAAATATCTCAATGGAAAAGTAACTGACTTGGAAAACAGATCCAGGAGAGATAACCTGAGAATCATAGGCCTACCAAAAAAACATGATAAAAAAATGAGTCTGGACAACATTCTCCAAGAGCTCATTAAGGAAAATTGTCCTCAGGTACTAGAACCTTGGGGTAAAATAGAAATAAAGAGAATGACCAGACACCTGCTGAAAGAGATCCCAAAGTGAAAAGTGCCCAAAATGTTGTGGCCAAACTCAAGAACTACCAAGTAAAAGAGAAAATACTTCAAGTGGCTAGAAAGAAACAATTCAAATATCGAGGAACCACAGTGTGGATCGCCCAGGATTTGGCAGCCTCTACAGTGAAAGATCAGAAGCAGTGGCAATCAGAAGCAATTTTCTGGAAGGCAAAAGAGCTTGGGTTACAACCAAGGATCACCTACCCAGCGAGACTGAGCATATTCTTCCAGGTAAAGTGATGGTCATTCAATGATATAACAGATTTCCAGACCTTCCTGATGAAAAAGCGAGGGCTCAAAGGAAAATTCAACATCCAATTACTAGATGCAAGAGTGACATAGAAAGGTAAACAAGGAAAACACACACACACACACACACACACACACACACACACACACACACACA
>NW_027186304.1:9876711-9885677 GCF_028583685.1 Petaurus breviceps papuanus | reverse complement strand
CACACACACACACACACACACACACACACACACACACACACACACACCCTGTTATTCCATAAGAGCAAACTGTTTATAGACAAGTAGAGTGTATGAGTACAAAATATAAAAAAAAAATGATGATTAAAAAAAATCTTATTAAGGGCTACAAAGGGTCTGCAATGGAAGAAGAGGAATGAATGAAGTGGAAAAGGGTCAATTATGCCACACAAAGAGGCATAAAAACAATATAGCAGAGGAAAAGAAGTGAGGGAGATGAGTATTGTATGAGCTTTTCCCTCATTAGGTCTGGTTCAAGGAAGGAATAACAACCAGTTAAGCATAGGACTCTATAGAGAATGGAAGCAAAACATATCATATTAGAGGGAAAGTGGAGAGGGAGAGGAGCTTCGCATGTGATTTGTTCCTGTCACTCTTGGTGCAAAGAAGAAATAGCATACTTCATTAAGTATAAAAATATCCTACAGGCAATAAGAGGGGGAAAGGGCTATGAAAGTGAGGGGTGGTTAATAGGGAGGGAAGAAATAAGGTGGAAGGGGAGAAAAAGGGAGGGGCTGGTGGTAGTCAAAAAGAAACTATTAAGGAAGGGAAGGGAGAAGGGGAGAAAAAATATAAGCATTAAAAGGGGAGCGAATAGGATAGAGGGAAAGAAAGTGATAATAGGCATAACTGTGAATGTGAATGAAATGAACTCTCCCATAAATCAGAGGCAGATAGCAGAATGGATTAAAAATTATAATCCTACAATATACTGTTTACAAGACACAACTGAAATAGAGGGATACACACGGGCTAAAAGGATGGAATAAAATGTATCAGGCCTCAGCTAAAGGGAAAAAAAGCAGGGGTAGCAATCCTTATCTCAGATAAAGCAAAAGCAAAAATTGATCTAATTAAGAGAGATAAGGAAGGAAACTATATCCTGCTAAAAGACACCATTGAGAATGAAGCAATATCATTACTTAATATATATGTACCAAGTGGTATAGCATCCAAATTCCTAGAGGAGAAGGTAAGGGAATTAGAGGAAGAAATAGATAATGAAACTATACTAGTGGGAGACCTTAATGTTCCCCTCTCTGAGCTTGATAAATCCAACCTCAAAATAAACAAGACAGAAGTTAAGGAGGTGAATAGAATTTTAGAGAGGGTAGGTATGATAAAACTCTGGAGAAAACTGAATGGGGATAAAAAGGAATGTTCCTTCTTCTCAGTGGTACATGGAACATACACAAAAATTGACGATGTACCAGGACATAAAAACCTCACAATTCAGTGCGGAAAGTCAGACATAATAAATGCATCATTCTTAGATAATGATGCAACTAAAATCATATGCAATAAAGGGCCATGGAAAAACAGACTAAAAACTAATTGGAAAGTAAACAATTTAATCCTAAAGAATGAGTGGGTCAAACAAGAATTCATAGAAACAATCAGTAACTTCATTCAAGAGAATGACAATAATGAGACAACATACCAAAACTTGGTTGATGCAGCAAAGGCAGTTCTTAGGGGAAGTTTCATATCCCTGAGTGTATACATGAATAAATTAGATAAAGGAGAGTTAAATGAATTGGGCATGAAATTGAAAAAGCTAGAAAAAAAAAACAAATTGAAATCAACAATTAAATATTAAATTAGGAATACTGAAAACCAAAAGGAAGATTAAGAAAATTGAAATTAAGAAAATTATTGAATTAATAAATAAAACTAAGAGCTGGTTTTATGAAAAATAAAATAAAATTGATAGACCCTTAGTCAATATGATAAAAAGAATAAAACCAAACTACGAGTATCAAAAATGAAAAGGGTGAACCTACCACCAATGAAGAGGAAATTAAAACAATAAGTAGGAATGATTTTGCCCAGTTGTATCACACAACTTGCCAATCTTAATGAAATAGATGAATATTTATAAAAATATAGGTTGCCCAAATTAACTGAAGAGGAAGCAGATTACTTAAATAACCCCATATCAGAAAAAAGAAATCAAACAAAAAATCAGTGAACTCCCCAGGAAAAACATTGCCAGGGCCAAATGGATTTACCAGTGAATTCTATCAAACATTTAAAGAACAATTGATTCCAATACTCTACAAACTATTTGGGAAAATGAGTGAGGAAGGAGTCCTAACAAATTCTTTTTATGACACAAATATGGTACTGATACCTAAATCAGGAAGACATAAAACAGAGAAAGAAAATTATAGACCAATCTCCCTCATGAATATAGATGCAAAAATTTTAAATGAAATATTAGCAAAAAGACTACAGCAACTTATCACAAGAATAATACACTTTCATCAAGTAGGATTTATTCCAGGAATGCAAGGATGGTTCAATATTAGGAAAACCACCAGTATAATTCATCATATCAACAATAAAACTAGCAAAAACCACATGATTATCTCAATAGATGCAGAAAAGGCTTTTGACAAAATACAATATCCATTCCTATTAAAAACACTAGAAAGAATAGGAATAAAGGGAGCCTTCCTTAAAATAAAAGGTAGGATCTACTTATAGCCATCAGCAAGTATTATATGTAATGTGGATAAGCTGAAAGCATTTCCAATAAGATCAGGGAAGAAACAAGTATGTCCACTATCATCCTATTATTCAATCTGGTATTAGAATTGTTAGCAATAGCAATTAGAGAAGAAAAAGAAATCAAAGAATCAAATTAGGCAAAGAAGAGTCCAAGCTATCACTCTTTGCAGATGATACAATGATATACTTAAAGAATCCTAGAGAATCAAGTAAAGAACTACTTGGGACAATACATAAATTTGGCAAAGTTGCAGGATATGAAATAAACCCACATAAATGCTCGGCATTCCTGTATATCTCTAATGAAATTCAACAGCAAGAGATAGAAAGAGAAAACCCTTTTAAAGTTAATGTAGACATTATAAAATATTTGGGCATCTATTTGCCAAAACAAACCCAAGACCTATATGAAAACAACTACAAAACATTTTTCACTCAAATAATCTAACTACTTGGAAAGACACCAATAGCTTGTGGCTGGATTGAGTTAATATAATGAAAATGATAATTTTACCTAAAACAAATTATATATTTATTGCCATACCAATCAGTTTATCAAAAAACTACCTTATAGAGCTAGAAAAAACAGTAACAAAATTCATTTGGAAGAATAAAAGGTCCAGAATATCAAGGGAATTAATGAAAAGAAATGCTAGCAAGTGGTGGACTAGCTTTACCAGATTTTAATTTGCACTATAAAGGAGCAGTCCTCAAAGCTACTTGCTACTGGATGAGGAATAGAGTAGTGGATAAATGGAATAGATTGAGTACATAAGACTCAGCAGTCAATGACTAAAGTAATCTACTGTTTGATAAACCCAAAGACCCCAATTTTGGGGATAAGAAATCACCATTTGACAATAACTGCTGGGAAAATTAAATATAGTATGGCAGAAACTGGGCATAGACCATTATCTAACACCGTATACCAAAATCAAGTCTAAATGGGTTCATGACCTAGGTATAAAAGCTGATACTCTAAGCAATCTGGAAAAGCAAGGAATAGTTTACCTGTCAGATTTGTGGAGAGAGGAAGACTTTATGACCAAACAAGAATTAGAGGGCATTACAAAATGCAATATGGATAATTTTGATTACATTAAATTGAAAAGCTTCTGTACAAACAAAGCCAATGTAACAAGGATTAAGAGGGAAGCAGAAATTTGGGAAAGAATTTTTACAACCTATATCACTAATAAAGGACTCGTTTCTAAAATATACAGAGAATTGAGCCAAATCTATAAGAATGCAAGTCATTCCCCTATTGATAAATGGTCAAAGGATATGAAGAGGCAGTTTACAGAGGAAGAAATAAAAGATATTTATAAGCATATGAAAAAATGCTCTAGATCACTATTGATTAGAGAAATGCAAATCAAAACAACTCTGAGTTACCACATCTCACCAGTCAGATTGGCTAAGATGACAAAACAGGACAATGACAAATGCTGGAGAGGATGTGGACAAAGTGGAACACTAATGTATTGTTGATGGAGTTGTGAACTTACCTAGCCATTCTGGAAAGCTATCTGGAACTATCCCCAAATGGCTATAAATAATTTCATACCCTTTGACCCAGCAACACCACTTCTAGGGTTGTATCCCAAAGAGATCATTGAAGAGTGAAAAAGACCCATATGTACAAAAATATTCTTACAGCTCTTTTTGTGGCAGCAAAGAATTGCAAATTAAGGGGGTGCCAATCAATTGGGGAATGACTGAATAATTTGTGGTATATGCATGTTATGGAATACTATTGTGCAATAAGAAACGAGGAGCAGATGGACTTCATATTTACCTGGAGAGGCTTATATGAACTTATGCTGAGTGAGAAGAGCAGAGCCAGGAGGAATTTGTACACAATTACAGACACAACGTATGAGTGATGACCAACTTTGATAGACTGGACTCTTCTCAGCAGTTCAGTCATAAGTCAACCCCAAAAGACTCATGATGGAGAGAAATGTTTACATCCAGAGAAAGAACTGAGATTGAACCCAGACTGAAGCAAACTACCTGAACTTTTTAGTTTCTTTGTCTAGTTTTGTTTCCTCTTTCCCATTCTTCATTCCATCTGTTACAATCATTCTTTATAACCTGACTAATGCCTCATGTGAAAGTATTTGCAGATACTATACTTGATTGTATGCTGCCCTGGGGGTTGAGGGGGAGGGAGAAAGGAGAGAAAATTTGAAACTCAAGGAATTATGGTAATGAATTTTGTAAACTAAAAGTAAACAAATTAATAAAGACCAAAAAGAAAAAGTGTTTTGTAGTTGTGTTCATATAGGTCCTGCGTTTGTTCAGGCAGGTAGATATGCAAATATTTCATAATGTTTATAGTAACTTTAAGTAGAATTTATCTTTCTATCTCTTTCTATTGGATTTCATTAGAAATATACAGAAATGCCAAGGATTTATGTGGGTTTATTTTATATCCTGTAACTTTGCCAAATATATTTATTGTCCCAAGTAGTTTTTTACTTCATTTTCTAGATTTCTCTAAGTATATCATCATACCATTTGCAAAGAGTGATAACTTGGTCTCTTCTTTGCCTAATTTGATGCCTTTGATTTCTTTTACTTCTCTAATTGCTATTGTTAATATTTCTAATACCAGATTGAACAAGAGGGGTGATAGTGGACATCCTTGTTTCATCCCTGATCTGATTGGAAATGCTTCTAGCTTATCACAATTACATATAATATTTGCTGATGGCTTAAAATAGATGCTACTTATTATTTTAAGGAAGATTCCATTTATTCATATACTCTCCATTGTTTTTAATAGCAATGGATGTTGTATTTTTTCAAAAGCTTTTCTGCATCTATTGAGATAATCATGTGGTTTTTGCTAGTTTTATTGTTGATATGATCTATTATACTGATGGTTTTCCTAATATTAAACCATTCTTGCATTCCTGGAATAAATCCTACCCAATCAAAGTATATGATTCCTGTGATAAGTTGCTGTAGTCTTTTGCTAATATTTTATTTAAAAATCTTGTGTCTATATTCATGAGGGAAATTGGTGTATAATTTTCTTTCCCCATTTTATTTCTTCCTGATTTAGGTATCAGTACTATATTTGTGTCATAAAATGATTTTGGTAGGTTTCCTTCTTCAATAATTTTCCCAAATAGTTTGTATAGTATTGGAGTCAACTGTTCTTTAAATGTTTGACAGAATTCACTAGTAAGTCTATCTGTTCCTGGATATTTATTTTCTAGGGAGTTTGCTGATGGCTTTTTCAATTTCTTTTTCTGAGATAGGGTTATTTAATTAATTTAATTACTCTTCAATTGATCTGGGCAACTTATTTTTTTGTAAATATTCATTGATTTCCATAAGATGGTCAAATTTATGTGCATACAATTTTGCAAAATTATTCCTAATTATTCTTTTAATTGTCTCTTCATTGGAGGTTGGCCCACCCTTTTCCTTTTTGATACTCATAATTTAGTTTTCTTCTTTTTTAACATATTGACTAAGGGTCTATCAATTTTAATTTTTTTTTCATAAGACCAGTTCTTAGTTTTATTAATTCAAAATTTTTCTTAATTTCAATTTTATTAATTTCTCCTTAGGTTTTCATTATTTCTAATTTAGTATTTAATTGGGGATTTTCAATTTGTTTTTTCTAGCTTTTTTAGTTGCATGCCCAATTCATTGACCACCATTTTCTCTAATTTATTCATGTATGCACTCAGGGATATAAAATTTCCCCTAAGAACTGCCTTTGATGCATCAACCAAGTTTTGGTTTCTGTATCAGCAAGCACCTCAGGGTCCCCAGGATGGTTGCCAACACAGGTTCTTGGATCTGCTTTGATAAAGGAAAGCAACTCAAAATTGGTTAACAAGCTTACTTTAATCAGTCAAATATGTATCATTTACCTAGTTCAGGGGGAAAAGGTCAGCACCCTGAACTTCAGAGTATACAGACAGAACAGAATTATCAAGACAGAGAAACAGATCAAGTAGACAGGTTTCCAAACTGTCCAACCATTACATCCATACCAAATCAACATCTGGGTTTTTCAAAGCCAGGGGGCTCCCAACAATGGCTTCTCAGAGTCTCATCTGATCAAATCACAGAACAATTCTCAAAGTGAGCTCCAAAGCAAAGCCTCACATCAGGCATTGTATAGCCTTCTGCTGTGTCTGAGAATGTAACCACCCTCTTGACCCTCTGCCCAATCACACAGCATCAAGGTAGAGCATCCCTGAAAACCAAGCCTCCCGCTATAGGCTCCATGTGACCACATTCAGCCTATTAGGAGGCAGAGTATATTTTCAAATCAGGGAAGGTTCTCAGAGTCTCTTAAACCTATCAAAGGGCCTAGGGGCAGGGAAGATCTTTAAATTTGAATTTCCATTAGAATATGTTGTCTCATTATTGTCATTCTCTTGAATGAAGTTACTAATTGTTTCTGTAATTTCTTTTTTGACTCACTCATTCTTTATGATTCATTTGTTTATTTTCCAATTAGTTTTTATTTTTTTCCATAGCCTTTTATTGCATATGGTTTTTATTGCATCATGATCTAAGAATGATGCATTTAATATTTCTGCCTTTTTGCACTGAATGGGGAGGTTTTTATGTCCTAGTACATGGTCGATTTTTGTGTATGTGCCACTTACCACTGAGAAGAAAGTATATTCCTAGTTTTCTCTATTCAATTTTCTCCAGAGGTCTATTATATCTACCCTCTCTAAAATTCTATATACCTCCTTAACATCTTTCTTTTTTATTTTGAAGTTAGATTTATCAAGTTCAGAGAGGGGGAGATTGAGGTCTCCCACTTGTATAGTTTTGTTATCTATTTCTTCCTCTAATTCTCTCAACTTCTCTTCTGGGAATTTGGATGCTATACCACGTGGTCCATATATGTTAAGTAATGATATTGTTTTATTCTCCATGGTGTCTTTTAGCAGGATATAATTTCCTTCTTTATCTCTTTTAATTAGGTCTATTTTTTTGCTTTTGCTTTATCTGGGATAAGGATTGCTACCCCTCCTTTTTTCACTTTAGCTGAAGCATAATATATTATACTCCATCCTTTTACCTTTACCCTGTGCATATCCCCTTGTTTCAAGTGTGTTTCTTGCAGACAGCATATTGAAGGATTATGGTTTTTAATCCATTCTGCTATCCACCTCTGTTTTATGGTAGAGTTCATCCCATTCACATTCACAGTAATGATTACTATCTGTCTCTTTCCCTCCATCCTATTCCCTCCTCTTTTTATGTTTTTGTTGCTTCTTTCCCCTTTTCCCTCCTTAAGAGTTTTCCTTTTGACCACTGCCTCCCTCAGTATTCCCTCCCTGTGACACCCCCTTTCCCTTTCCCCTTTCTATGATTTCCCTCCCTTCTAACCACCCTCCTTCTAATCCCCCCCACCCCTCCTCCTGCCTATGAGCCACAATGGATTTTTATACTTAATGGAGTACATTATACCCTCTTTAACCCCAAACCAATGAGAGGAAATTTCACTCAGTGTTCATCTCCCTCCCTCCTTTCCCTCTATTATACTGAATTTTTGTGTCTTTTCACATTAGAATCTTAAACTTAAGTGATTATGCTATTTCCTCTTAGAACCAATTAGAAAAAAGTTCATATCATGTTTATCTCTCTCCCTACTTCCCATCTATTATGGTATGTTTTCATGCCACTTGGTGTGGCATGATTTACCTTTTTTCCATCTCATCCTTTCCTTTTCTACCATTACAATCCCTTTGAATCTCTTAATAAGTTTTGTTTTTTTTTGTCATAAGATTAGTTCATTTATACCCATGTCTTCTATGTATATCCCTTTTAAAGGTTGCAATAACCATATAAATTTCAATATTGACAGGTATCAGCTTCTCATATAGGGATGTAAACATTTTGCTCTTATTGAATCACAGCTATGTGCATGTGTGTGTGTGTGAGTGTGTGTGTGTTTTCCCTTGTTTAACTTGTTATGTCTTTCTTGAGTCTTGTAATTGGAGATCAAATTTTCCATTGAACTCTGGCTTTTTCAGCAGGAATATCTGGAAGTCCCTTATTTCATTAAAGGACTATCTTCTTGGGGCAGCCAGGTATCACAGAGAGTAAGAGCACCAGCTCCAGTGTCAGGATGACCTGGGGATCGAATACCAGGCTCAGACACTTAGCACCCACCCAGAAACACCTGGCCGTGTAACCTTGAGCAAGTTACTTAACCCCAATTGCTTAGGGGTGGCCAGGTGGCTCAGCAAGTAAGAGCACTGGCTGCAGTGTTGGGATGATCTGGGGATCAAATCTGGGCTCATATACTTAGCACCACACCCAGAAATAACTGGCCTTATAACCTTGAGCAAGTTACTTAACCCCAATTGCTTAAGATAGATAGATAGATAGATAGATAGATAGATAGATAGATAGATAGA
>NW_027186304.1:9761276-9876701 GCF_028583685.1 Petaurus breviceps papuanus | reverse complement strand
AGATAGATAGATAGATAGATAGATAGATAGATAGATAGATAGATAGATAGATAGATAGATGACTATCTCCTTGCCTGAAAGGTTATGCTCAGTTTTGCTGGGTAGTTTATCCTTGGTTGCAGTCCAAGCTCTTTTGTCCTATGAAATGTCAAATTCCAGTCCCTCCAATAGTTTAATGTAGAAGCTGCTAGGTCCTGTGTAATCCTGACTGCAGTTCCATGATATTTGAATTGTTTCTTTTTGCCTGCTTTCAGGATTTTCTCCTTAACTTTGTAATTCTGATATTTGGCTACTTTATTCCTTGGAGTTTTCAATTTGGGATCTCTTTCAGGAGAAGTCTGGTAAATTCTTTCCATAACTCTTTTACCCTCTGATTCTAGGACTTCAGGACAGTTTTCTTTGACAATCTCTTGGAGGATGTTGTCCAGGGTGCTTTTTTCATCATGCCTTTCTGGTAGACCAATAATTTTTAGGTTATCTCTCCTGGATATGTTCTCCTGGTCTGGTGATTTTTCCAGTGAGTTATTTGACCCTTTCTTCTAATTTTTCAATCTTGATGTTTTGCTTGACTGACTCTTGATGTATTATAGAGTGCTTAGCTTCAATTTGACTGATTCAAATTTTTAGTGAATTATTTTCTTCAGTTAGTTTTTAAAGCTCCTTTTTTGAGGGAGGTATTTTCTCCAGTTAGATTTTTAACCTACTTCCCTTGTTCACAAATTGTACTTTTTAAGGATTGGTTTTCTTCAGTGAGATTATTTTTTTTTCCAATTTGGTCACTGTAGATTTAAATTTATATTATCCCTCCCTAATTTTGCATTTAAAATCATTCCTGAGCGCCTCCAAGAATGCTTTTTGGGCTTGAGAGCAGTTTATATTTCCTTGTCTGGTCTCAGGTGTGAGTATAGAGTCCATGTTATCCTCTGTATTTGGTTGATTTTGCTCACTATAATAAAATTCAATTGATTTTCTTGCCTTTCCTTCTCAGCTTCCTTCTTTCCCATTGGGATTTCCAATTCCGTGATTTCTCAGGCTGGTAGCTAAGGGCCTTGTTGTTGACTTTGTGTGCTGTAGCCTCTGAGTGTCTAGACTGAGGCCAAGGCCAGGATTCTCAGTGTTTCCCTGAGTTACCCTGAGGCTCACAGAATAACCTTTGGTGGAGCAGTGATCTGGCCACTTCAGATTTCTGCCTCTATGTGCCTGGGCTACTATTCAGGCAGGCTAAACAGCAGTTGGCCAGCAGTGCTGGTGTCTGCAGATTCCCCTGGTGGTGTTAAAGCCCACTTGGGCTTGTGTTGTTCTGCTGGGCTTCTGGATCTCCTGCTGGTTAGCTGAGGTGGGGCCTCTTGGGACCCCTCCCATCCTTCACTTCAGAATCCTTACTTCCTCAGTTGCACCATTTCTCAGTGACTCCTAAGCTTGAGGCTATTTCCACTATTTCAGGATTTTACTCTGGGTGGGACATTTTTCTCTGGGTTTCCTACATCTGGGAGGGGGAATCAGAGCAGCTAGGGTTTGAAATTCAGGTAGCTGATTTTTAAATTTCCAGGATGTGTGGTGATAGCCCCAGGAGAAGCTACTGTTTTTGCTGCCTGACCTACACTTTCTCTTACCGAGCTCTGACTGATCTTCTGTCCTATGGTGAGATGGCTGAGAATTGCCCTTGGAGTGGGTGATTCTGCTGGCTGGGTCTCCTTCTCAGTCCACTGTAGGCTACTCTCTGGTCTGCACTGGCACAGCCCTTACATGCTCCTCTCTCTCCCTGCCCAGACCTATGTGGGCATTTTCCTGGGCTGGGAAACTGCCATGCTCTGTCTCCCAGTGGATTCTGTCACTCTAAAATCTGTTCAGATTCACTTTTAAAAGTTTAGTGATGGGATTCATGGAGGAGCTACTGCTACTTCTTCCATTCTGCCATCTTGGCTCTGCCCCCTTTAACATTCATTTTTACAAAATTTTGAGTTCCAACTTTTTCACTCTCCCTTCTTCCTGTCCTCTCTTTTGAAAATGGCATGCAATTTGATATTGGTTATACATGTGCTATTGTGTAGAATATATTTTCATATTAGTCACAGTAGTGAAAGAAAAAAAGACATCAAAAAACAAAAAAGAATAAAGTAAAAAAAAAGTATGGTTTGATCCTCATTCAGAGTCCATCAGTCCTTTATCTGGATGTGGATAGCATTTTCCTTTATTAGTTTTTTGTACTTTTTCTTGGATCATTGCACTGCTGAGAAGAGGTGAGTCATTCATAGCTGATCATTACACACCATTGCTGATGCTGTGTGCCATGTTTTCCTGTTTCTGCTCATTTCACTTTGTTTCAGTTCATACAAGTCTTTAAAGGTTTTTAAACCTTTAAACCTTTCATCTTCCATTTAGTCTCAGACCCACCAAATTGCAATCTTTTGCAATATCTCATATATACATTTTCTCCCTTCTGGCATGGCAAATCCCCTGATGGCAACCTGCATTCATCTTTTATAGAGACTATTACAATACTCTTCTGGTTCTTCTGCCTCTCTCAAGTTTCTCCCCACTCACATGGCCAAGAACAGAGTTAAGTACTCAATGAATACCTGTTGATTTGACTTGTCTGTTAATTTATGAAGTATAAGAATTTTCTTCTTTATAATTCTGGCTACTTGACCATGTCCTGCAGTATATTTGGTAGCTGGCATTTTTTTTGTGCCTGTAATGATATATTGCAAAGTTTCTATTGCTTGCTTTAAAAGTCTTCATTGATAAATAAGTCTGGACTTTTTAAAATCTAATTTTCTGTAATAACTTTTGTCAATGGTCTAGTTTGCAGCTTCTTACTGATGTTATCATTGTTTTTGTTGTAATTATTAGGCAATTATGAATTGGACTAAATTCCTTTAAATTCAGCTATTAAGTTATTCAGATCTATGCCCTAAATCAGAATCCTTACCATGAATATTACCCAGTCAATTGCATTTTACAATTTTTAATTATTTTTTTCTTCCTATTCTTGTTGATAAATAGATTCATTTTTAGTTTTCAACATTCATTTCTACATGATTTTAAGTTACAAATTTTCTCCCCATCTCTCCCCTATCCCTTCCAAGATGTCATGCATTCTGATTACCCCTTCCCCAGTCTGACCTCCGTTGTATCACTCTGCCTTCTTGTCACCTTCCACCTTACTTTCTTGAAGAGCAAGATAGATTTCTGAAACCCATTGCCTGTATATCTTATTTCCCAGTTACACATAAAAATAATTTTTAAAATTTGTTTTTAAATTTTGATTTCCAAATTCTCTCCCTTCTTCCCTCCCCATCCACACTCAGTGAGAAGGCAAGAATTTCAATATAGGTTATGTATCTGTATTTATGTGAAACACTTCCATAATAGTCATGATGTAAAAAGCTGTATTTCATTCCATCCTATCCTGTCCCCCACATATTTTATTTTCTCCTTTAACTCTGCCTCTTTTCAAAATTATTTTCTTCTGACTACCCCCTCCCACAATTTGCTGTTCCTTCTATCATTCCCCCTCCCCCTAACCCATTCCCCCTTACTTTCCTGTAGGGTAAGATACCTAATTGAGTATATATGTCATTCCATCCTTAAGCCAATTCTAATGAGAGTAAGGTTGACTCATTCCCTCTCACCTCCCCCCTCTTCTCCTCCATTGTGAAACCATACACACACACACACACATATACACACATATACATGCACACATATAATGGACATGAGTGTGTATTGATATATGAAAGATCTGTGATTGCAATCTAGTCAGGAATTCTAAGTGAGAGAACAGTCTGAAACAATTTTAGTTACAAATATGAATTAATATGTAGGTCCTTGGGATCTGAGGTTCATGGAAGTTTTTATTTGTTTAAGGTTATATAATCTATAATTTTTAGAAACCAAATTTAAATTCACTTCTTCCTAAGCACAAGCACAGAATTCCATCTACTCATATCCATCTACATATGTCTTTCTGTCTCTTTATATATGAGTATATATGTATTAATATTTCTGGTGATACAACTAGTCTCCATAAATGTTACTTAAAGAAAAATAAATATTTATACTGAGGAATAAATTTGTTATGTATTTAAAGTCTGCTTTAACTAGGCCTACTTCATTTGTTTTTGGTCTTTGACTTGGAGGCATGTATCCTTCATATCTCCTTTCAATTGTCATTGATTATATTTTTTCCTGACACTTTTGACTGTTATTTAGAACTTTTCAAACAGTTAAACCAATATGTTTCTATTATGCTTCAAATTACCCATTCTCAAGTTTAACAATTTCCATTTATTTTACTGCCTTTAATTCTAACAACAAACAAGCAGTGTATTAGTTTTCTGTTATAACAGACTGTGGCTTTTCTATTCTTCATCATAGCTATTTCCTCCAGTGCTCCAAAACAATAAAAATATTTAAAAGAGAGCAGTCATGAGCTATAATAAACCATTTAAATGATGTGGTAACAATAATTTAATAGCTAGAAACAGTAAGAAAATAATCAATTTCTTTGAGGAATGTAATTCAACAAATTAAATAATTTGCAATGAGTATTTTTTAGTTCTCAGAATATGGGACATAGAAGAAAAAATTTCATTATTCTGATAGCATATCAGATAGTCTCCCTTCAGAATAGTATAAAAAGGAGACAGTAAAATGCAATTCAAACATAAATTCAAATTGACTATAGAACCTTTAATATTTTGTCTCCAAATATATCCATATATCTTAATACACAGAAATCCCTCTAAGAACTGGCTTAATCATGTTAGCACATTACAAACTCCATAAAATCTGTAATAATTTACACTGTAAAGGTTACAGAATCTTGGTTTCAAATTTTCTTTTTTTTTCTAATTTGTGTCACAATTATTAATTTTATTGAAGAGATGTAGAATAAAAAGCCTTGGATAGTGATATGGATACTATGGATTCTTCAGCATAAATTGCATCTTAACACTTGCCCTTAAATTTAAAAGTACAAATACTCCCAAGGTATGAAATAAGGAAGTGCTTTGTTTCATATTTTTTCCTGCATATGAGTGTTTTTACTTAACATTTCTGTTTTTCTTTGTCCTGAATCTTCTGCTAAATAAATCATTTTTGAAGTGAACATTCACCAGTTTCATGGCAAAATAAGACATTTAGGAAGACATTATGCAATGTGTGCAATAGCATGTTGGATAAATGCCAGGCATTATGCAGATTCAAATCACTATGCGAAGAAAAGGACTGAAAGAGAAAGGTGTTTAAAGAAACAAAATGTCTGCAGGAAGCAGATATCTATCAGGAACCTCTTCAACAAGGTGTCCACTTTGTGCGTTAAATTAGGATCCTCATCAATAGTACAAGTTCTCTAGGTTCTAAACCAGCAGCCCTACAATGTGCAGTATATGCTAGGCCCAGCTTCATGATTCCAGTAGAAATTTGCCTGCACATTAGGTATCATTGCTCCAAGGCTAAATGAGCCCTCCTACTCACCTTCTTCACCCTGCTCAAAGCCACCACTTTAGGGGAGTAGCACCTTCATGTGCTAGATGGAAAAATACAGACATTGTCATTTTTATTTGTTTCTTTGTATTGTTTTGTTTTCCATTGATCCTCGTTTCCCACAGCTTAAAGCAGTAAAGTCAAACTAAAGACACTTTCAGATTTCCATTGCTGTTTCTGAAGTCCTTCCTACCTCAGTTTTGCCAAAGGTAAAAGAATCTACAAAAAGGGTAAACAATTTCTGATAGAAGCTAATCATTAGAAAATAGAAACTTAAGCAGAAAATTAAAACTTGAGTTGTGACTACATTATGACTATGGTAGGACGGTTTGTAGAGATAAAAGAGCAGAAGTCTAGAATAAAGGGTTTCCACATGCCATAGTTCTGGCTTGCCAAATTCAGTCTTTCAAAATGAGTCACAGGTCAATAATTAAAATGTTCTTATTCACAATATATGTGACCTAATCTTCCCACACATTGAGACATAGCCTTATGCCATAGAAACATAAGCATAGCTTACCTCAACCACACAAATCAGTCATGTCCATGGACTACAGGGAAATTAAGAGATTAAGTGGTACAATACCTAGCCTTAGCAGAGGTCATCTTGTAAAGAATATTTATAGTATTCATAAAATCCTCAATGCAAATATTACTGCCACCTCAATAATATATGGTTGAATTGGCTAGGCAAACCTACTTATGAGACTATAAATAGGTTGTTAGAGAATTATGCCTGCAATTCAAGGTAATTAGCATTCAATAAATGGATACCTTAGAATACCAAAAAATAAAATTATAATAATAAAAGTATGCAGTATTAGAGCTAGAAGGAATTTTGGAGATCATCTAGTCTAACTCTTCACGGTGGTAGATTTAAATCTTCCATTCCCTGAGCAATGATCATGCATCTTTCATATGACTGCTGTTTATATTATCACTTTTGATAATATCAATATTTTATTATTAATAATAAGCAACAGAAGAAGGAACATAGGAAGATGAAAGAAAAGGAAGATGAAAAGAAGAATTTATATGGCAAAGGATGGGGGAAAAGGGTATTGAGGAAGGGGCAGTAAAGAACTGATATCTAAGAAAGAAGGGAAAGAGTAAAGCAAGAGCTTAGGTACAGGGAGGACTCTTGGCCTAGCAGTTTGTTACTTTGTTTGTTTTTAAATATAAGTTTTCTGTTGTTTTTTCATTTATACATGAATGAGTCATTCAGATAGAATGGAAACAGGTTAAGTTTCCATTTGTGTACCGTCTTCCTCTTTGCACTGTAAGCTGGTTGAGGGCAAGGGCTATCTTTCTTTTTCTTATTTGTTTGCCTAGTAGTGAGCATTGTTCCTAGCATGTAGGAAACATGCAATAACTAATTATGGAATCAAATTGTTACTAATTGTTCTTCAAATTGTTAATTAGTATAATAATAGGCAACACACATACACTTTATGTTTGCAAAATACATTTTGTATATTATCTCTTTTGCTCAACAACACTGAGAAATAAATGCTATTATTATCTCCATTTTGGAGAACAGGAAAGTGAGATAAACAGAGATTAACTTATTTGTCTAGTAAGTGTATGGGGCTAGATATGAACTCTCTTCTTTATTCAAGTCATCCACTGTGTTTCTCTCTATTGCTATATAGTTTCTCACTCTTGTTATATCTGGGTTGATTCTTTGAGGCATTGACAAAAGAAGATAGTGAAAGTGACATAGATTGTCCCTGTTTCTTGAGCATTCATTAGGACTAGATAGTAAAAGCATATCCTAAATTGCTTACTATTCAAGAACTCCCTGGTTGTGGGTGAAAGGAGGTAGTCTGTGCAGGGTTCCCATCTTCCCCTATGCTTGTATACCTTGGAATTCAAGATTACTGCTATTGTTATACTTTCCAACACTGACATTTCAACTCTGATATATGACTGTCAACATCATATTAAATATTCAACAATAATGCTAATATGAATGTGTATTAGAAATGATAATGGGGGGGGGGAGAGGCAGAGCCAAGATGGCAGAGAAGAAACAGGACCTCCACGTAGCTCCAGCTTCCATCTCCTCCAAAACATGTAAAAAATTACTTTGAATAAACTTTAGAGCTACAGAACCCACAAAGTGACAGAGAGAAACAAATCCCCCACTGAAGGAAGCCAAGTAGGCCAGCAGGACGGTTCCATTGCAGCTAGTTGGGGGCCTAGGGCAATCCTGCCTGAGCTAAGGTTTTAGCATCAGGATGGCCCCAAGGAAAGGTGGCTAGAGCTGATTTCACCAGAGTAAATCACCAGCAGCTGTAGTGGTTCCCAGACTTCTCAATCCATAAATGCCAAAGACAAAGGAAAAAGTCAGTGTAGAACTTAGTTGGCGCAGGGGAGGATAGAAGAGTGCAGTCTGGCTGCTACCCCCAAAGTGAGAAGCAGAGAAGGTGCAGTGCTTATAATTGCTGCCACATGGCTGCTTCTGGAGCTCCTGCCCTGCAGATAGTAAGGGCACCAAGTGACCAATCAGAGGATAAGTGCTCTTGCTTTCACCTGCTTGGATCCAGATCATGGTCTTAGGTGGTAGTCCTGGGGTGTGTGACCAGCAAGCTAGAGCATGTGGGGGCTGTAGAGGGGGCACCCATCTAATAGCTCTGGTAGCTGCAAAACCCCCAGAAATTTGGAACAGAGCTCTCTCCATTCTGGAAGCAGAGTTCTACTGTAGAAAAGAGCTCAAAAGCCAAGTAATTGCTGGTAGTATAAACAAGCAATGGAAGCACAAACAGATCATAGAATCCTTTTCTGGAGACAAAAAAGATCAAGGCATGGAGTGGGAGGAAGACATCAAAGTCAGAACCCCTGCATCAAAAGCCTACAAGAAAAATATGAATTGGTTATTGGCCATGGAGGAGCTCAAGAAGGATCTTGAAAATCAGGTAAGAGAAGTGGAGGAAAAATTTGGAAGAGAAATCGGAATGATACAAGAAAATCATGAAAAGTTGGGTCAACAGATGGCTAAAGGAAGAAAGGAAAAAAAATCTGGAACTCAAAGTTTTAAAAACAAATGTTTAAAAATTTTTGTTTGTTTTTTTGTTTTTACATGCAACTGGGAAATAAGATATACAGGTACTAGGGTAGAGAAACCCATCTTTCCCTACTAGAAAGTTAGGGGGTAAAGGAAGGATGATATAATAGAGAAAAAATAGGGAGAAGGAGTATTCATTAGGCTTGCTGTTTTGGGGTTGGGTAGGGGAAAGACATGGAGAGAAAAAATTGTGACTCAAAATCTTACAGAAATGAATGGTGACAAATTAAATAAATTTTTAAAAGAGGAAAAAGTAATGGCAAATAACATTTTTAAATTGTGTACCTAATATTTCTTTTTTAGAATAAATCCTTGTATTTATCCTTAACAGTAGTATAAGACTTATTCAAAGAAAAGGATAATATGTGTACATGTATGTGGAAAATGGTATGACATATACATGAATATTATATACAGGTTTATATATGCATATGCGAATGTATGTGTGTATACATATATAATTAAAATTTTAAAAGATCATGTTTCTCTAGTCATTTTAGCTTTTGGTTTGAGGACAATCACAAAAAAATCTATTCAATAACTAGGAAAAAATTTCCATTGTAACTTTTCTGCCAACCTTCTATATATAATTATGTACTTTAGCTTTCACTAATGGTACAAACTCCTCAAAGAAGTTAGGGAAGGCCTTAAACACATAAGAATGTAAGTTATAAAAAGGAAAGACTAAACTAGATATTCAACCAGAGACATCTGAAGATAATTGGTTTGAAATCAAGAAACATTTCCTACAGGGTTTTGTCAGTGTCAAAAGTAATACTTGTTTGTCTTATTAGGAAATCAGACCCTTATTACAGAGTGAATTTACGTGTGTCATATTAATAAAATCAGTATTATAGTAACACAATTAATCTGATATTAGGCCATATTTACAGAAACATTTTCTGGAAATTATAGTGCCACTGATCTCTGCACTAGTGCCAGATAAAGCATATCTGGAATATTGTGTTCAGTTTATAAAATAATAGAATTTCAGAGGTTCACAGCAAGGTAAAAATTGTCTTTGAACTTAAGTAGCTGAAGAGGGAAACAAAAATGAAAATAATTAGTTACATTAGAGGTATATACTGAATAGATGGCAGTAAAAACTAGTAGGCCAATGTGACTTGACTAAGTAATGGGTTCTTTGATTCCTATTTTACTGTTCCTCCAGGACCAAGCTGAATAAGTTGAATCCCTCTTTCATTCAGAAATCCTTCAAATATTTGTAAAGATTTTATCCATCTCTAAACCTCTTTTCATGACAACATGGACAGAGTTATTTCAAATAATCTTTTGGGGGTTCAATCTCTAGTTATCTATTATACTCATTTATCTCCTATGAATGTAATCGCAGTTGTCTTTCTGTAGTCCAAAATTGGCACTCATAATTGAAGAGACATAAACAGTGCATACTGAGATTATAACATTTCATTCCGAACACTGAGATTCTATTAATTCTGGGAATGCCATCTAAGACAATATTTTTGGTTACCAAAGTTGACTGTTTAATCTTTAATTTTAGAGTTGACAGCGATTTATTTTGCAATGATGAAGAGCAAATTGTTAACACATTTAAGGAAGGAAAATAAATAGATGAATTGCATCCTGAGGATGCAAGGATAAGACTGGAAGTCAGGCCAATATTGAAGGAAATACTGATATTCATCCAAGAAAATGGAAGACTTGCTGAGAAGATGATAGTTGTCTTCAAAAATGTAAGAGTTATTTTGTAGAAGATGAATTAGAGTTGTTATCCTTGTCCTAAAAGGAGGAACTATAAGCAGTGAGTAGAAAATAAGGGGGGATTTCATATAGATATGAATGAACAATTAGCGCTGTCTTAAGCTGAAATGGTTTATTAAGTAGGTAGTGAGTTCCCCATTGCTGGAGATATTCAAGGGGAAACTGCATGACTACTTTTATTTTTCAGTCTCTTTAGTATTTTATTTTTCCACAGTTACATACAAAACAACTTTTAACATTTGTTTTTGAAATTTGACTTCCAAATTCTCTCCCATCCCCTCATTGAAAGAACAAGTAGTTCTATGTAGGCCACGTAAAAGATGTCGATATTAGTCATGGTGTGAAAGATAACAGACAAAAACAACCCTTGAGAAAAAAAAAATCTTCAATCTGTATAAACTCTTAGCTTGAAAATAATTATATTGATTGGCTCCCTGTTCCAGTAAAGATATGTATTCAGAGAAATAGTACTTTACTAGAAATCTGCCTTTTCCCTAAAAAAAATTTCATCCAGGCTCAATCATTACCATATGCATGCAATCATATTAAAAGGAAGAGGGTGGTGTCTTCTATCCAATCACAAGAAGGGATTTTCCTTCCCATTATTTTTTTTTTTTTAATAAACTTCACACCTTGCACTTTTCCCTGAAGATAAGTTTCTTTTGGAATGATTCATCAGCGTGATGCATCATCATACAAAATGAACACTTAAACCACCACTCAGTAGCCAGGACTAGACTGTGCTACCTCATTAATCAGCAATACCTTTAGTCATTGGAAACAACAATCCTTATCCCAGAGGATAGCTCAGTATTTCATTAGAAAACAAAGTTTTGGGGTGGCCAGGTAGCACAGCGAGTAAGAGCACCAGCTCCAGTGTTGAGAAGACCTGGAGATCGAATCCCAGGCTCAGACACTTAGCACCCACCCAGAAACACCTGGCCGTGTAACCTTGAGCAAGTTACTTAACCCTGATTGCTTATAAATTTAAAAAAAAAAGAAAACAAAGTTTAACCCAAATCATTTCACTACATCAGTAAATTATGTGACTTATTCCCTAAGAAGTTGGTCATTATAGCTCTATGATGTTCCCCCTAATGAAACCTTTTGATAAACCATCATATTTAAACTGGATGGTCAGCAGAAGTAGTAGCTCAGGTACCTAAATTAGTCATCTCTAAAGTGAAGACTGTATCTTCTTGAGAAGAATAGAGTAAGAGGCAAAAATATGCGATTAATGCACTTTACTAACCACTTCTTAAGCTCCTACAATATGCCAGGTACACTGGTAAGCACTAGGGATTCAAATAAGAAAAAAAAAAAAATCCACAGACCCTGGCCCCAAGGTAATACATAACAAAGCCTTGAAAGACCAGGGAAGGTAAGAGGTATAAAGAGGAATATTTAAAGGTCAAGTGTAGTTCTGTTAGAGAAAAGCTCATAGTTGGGTAAGTAGATGGAGGGAAATGTGACCCACATTCTCAACTTCTAATTCACAAGTCTTACATCCCTTTGAGGTCAAAGCTTCACTTTGCATCCCCAGTTGTGATTGAGTTTGACTACACAGAGCTGCATGCTCTGACTCTGATGCCCAGGATCAACTGAAATCTCACCACTATAAGGAATGACTTAGGTTTTGATAGTCTACATCTTCTCAAATCACCTTCATTTGCTTTCCTGTTCAGACTGGAGAGTGGAGAATTAAACTCCTCCCAAAGTCTTCCTTTAGAAGGCTTACAACCTTCCTGGTAACTCCATTTTTCATCAGTAGCTGTAGGTAATTTTGGACTGCCCCTCCCACCTTCCTACTTTTTATAACCTGCACACACACACACACACACACACACTCACACACACACATACACATATATATATATATATATATATACACACACATATACATACATACATATACATATACACATCTTTCAGGGCTTTGGTATGGAAATTTCAGTGCAATTATAGTTTTTAAATGAGCAAGATACCAGCAACACTTGTAAAAGTCAATCCCTGGCCCTGTTTCCATTGTCTCCAGGCCCCGTGTCTCTTCAAGGCTAAGTCCATGCTAGTTGTTGGTGAGTAAGCCTACTCAACATACTTAGTTGTTGTGTTATTCTTGGTTGTTGGGTTTTGGGTTTTTGTTCCCCACAGCACACCCCCCCCAGTTTATGGGAAATAAAGAACTTTATCCCCAAACATATCCCTTTTGAAAATTTTCCTGTTTGTCTTAAGGATATCTCAATCCTTCCAGCCATATGGTTTCCCAGCCTTAGTATGTTTTTTTACTCTTAATTTTCACTTACTTCATTCATTAAATCTGTTGCCAGATTTTATTTCTTCCTCCACAACTATTTCATCCTTTCCTTTCTCTCCATTCTTACAGTCACTATTTCAGTTCAGCTCCTCATCACTGCTCACCTAGCCAAATAAAAATCAATCTTTATTAGTCTCCCTGACTCAAATATCTTTTTTTATCTCTAACACACCTTTCATGCAGTTATCAACATGATTTTCCTAAACTGTAAGTCTGACCATGTCATTTCCCTGCATAATAAGTTCCAGTGATTCCCTATTAACTCTAGGATTAAATATAATATCATTATTACCTCATACTTTAAAATTTTTGTTTTGCATACTTCATAATGCTCATAACTATTAGTAAACTAATATATATGCAAATATCATGAATAAATAATAAAATTGAAATGATTTAATGGGGGACAATTTGTTAATCAATGGGATTCTCAAATAAATATGTTTGGAAGAAACTAACATAGGGGATTCAAAGCAAGAAAATGTTATTTATAGTAAAATGACTATTATAGAGAAAACATTAAATATTTTATTAATCTAATTTAATTTATTTTATTAAATAAATATAAAAATATATTATTCATATGGTGCTTTAGGGCATATGGTTCAAAATATTATTTATGTATTATAAATATTATATATAAGTTAAATAATTAAGTATATTATATTTTAAGCCTTCCTTTAAAGCTATTATTATCCCCAATTTATAGATGAGGAAACTGTAGCTGAGAGTAGTTAAGTGACTTACCCAGGGTAACATAGCTATTAGACTTCTGAGGAAAACATTAAAACACAGATCTTCCTCACTCCAAGTTCAAGACTATACTTACTATATGTTTTAGGTGTCATAAAAGTAACCAATGGCATATACATGTTAGATTCAGAGGGACACCTTCTGAATGTCAAGTAAAAAAAAAACTAAGTGGTAAAGGCAGAATCCAAGAGATAAGAAATATATTCTATTTTAAGATATTAAGAGGACAAGTTTGAGCTTGTCCAAGGAAGCGTGGATATGATTTGAGTCAGCTCTGTTAGCCGATTGGTATCTAAGAGCCCTGGTCTGTAATGTTATTACTTGTTTTTTTTACAAGTATTTCCTTGTTTCCTTTGAATTGACTTCATTTTCTTACCACTATTGTTGTGTCCCTTCCACCCATCAATGGAAAACAGTAATGTCTATGGTGATAGAAGTTTCTAATTTTTATTAAATATAAAACATTATAATGCCTGAGACTGTGCTACATAAAATACATTCAATGAACTTCTGCTAGGAAACTAAGGCATCACCACGTTACATTATTGTTACCAGGCTCATTCTGTAAGTCACACTTAGAGGGTGAATCCCAAGGAATCAATAAGCTACTAATATAGATAATAAGTCAGTTTTTCTTTATAACAAAGCATAAAATAATAAGAATGAGGTAGAGAAGGAAAGGTATAGTTTTCCCAAAATGACAGCTTGTAATCAGCAAGAGTTACAAATTTCCTATAGATGAATTAATACTTTGCATAATCAGCTATAGGGAAAAAGAAAAAAAATAGGTTCAGTTGACAGGGTATGTGATGAACTGCTCTAATTCCAGAGGTCTAACTCTTCTGTAGAAAAGATTCGGATGCTCAAAATGTAATAGAGCAAGTCATTCGTTGTAGGTCTCATTGCTTATCTTGGATCCCACATGTTTTTGACAATACTGCTTCAGGGAGGTATTTAGGACAGTAAATTCCCAATATCCAGTTAGCAGTTTTCAGGATCTTTTAAAGCAAATGAAAAATAGAATATTAGTCTAGCTGAACTTTCATTGAAAAAGTACAATTTTTTTTAAGATACAGGGGGAGGGAAAAATATAATAACTCCTTTCAAACATGTAGACTTTCAGGGAAATTTATAGCTCAGTATGAACATTGGATCATATTTTTAAAACTACTTTAAAAACTGGAGGCTAAAATCCTTAACAATCATTCAACAGAGGCAGCTAGGTGGCACAGTGAATAGAGGACTGGCCCTGGAGACAGGAGGACCTGAGTTCAAATGTGGACTCAGACACCAAACACTTACTAGCTGTGTGACCTTCTATAAGTCACTTAAACACAATTGTCTTGCCTTCCCCCCTCCAAAAAGTTAAAAAAATATCATCCTACAAGTGGGAAATAAAACAAAATATCCACTGGATTGCACATAGTTTTGTTGGTACTACTACTGTGTACACCCATAACTTCAGTGACAAAATGTAAGATCTTATAAAGATAAAATTTTTATAGGAGTATATTTCATATTTAAAATGGAAACAAAATGAGTATCCACCAACCACAGATATCTTGATAAATTAGAATATATTGCTAATATATTTGTAATGGGATATTATTAAGCTACGAGAAACAATGAATATGTAGAATTCAGAGACATTTTTGAAGACTTTCATTAACTGATGAAGAGTGAACTCAATGGGATCAAGCATCTTGAAGTGGAAATATTATTTGGACATAGTGGGACAGAATATCATATTTTGAGTCGGGAGCCTAGATTGAAATCTTAGCTCTGATTAGTAACACTTAATAATAACTTCAATAATTTTGGGGCCAATCACTTAATCCCCCAGGGCCTCCCAGTTTAATCACAGGTAGGATGTAAACTAGATAGTTAATAACATCCCTTACTTTTCTAAGTTTATAATTTTATGAATTCACATAATAATAATAATATAAATAATTTTAAATAATCCTGATCAATATGATGAGAAACATTAAGTGATTGTGAAACACCCTTTCCCCCTCTTGGTGACAAATACTGTAAAACTAGGTATATATATTGTCAGACATGGGCAATGCATAGGTTATTTTGCTTAAGTCTCCTTTGTTACTGGTGAAGCAGAGGAAGGCAGTCATTAGAAGTAATGATGAATGAGTGGAAAAGCATTATTAAAAAGTTTACTTTTTAATGTTAAGATAAAAACTTGCAAAAATTCCTGAAAATAGGATAGGATTTGATTATCATATGAAAACTGTCAAATCTCCAGTTTAGAGTCTCTTTGCAGGCACTATAAAAGAAAAAAGAGTCACAGTTGAAAGCAAAGGATTCATTTTCACATTTGTTCCTTGTTTTTGTATTGTAGTTGAGAAGAGGAGTGAGCGAAAAGCACTTTCAACTGAGTGGAAAGGATGATGGAAAGACCTAGCCATCCTTCTGTCCCTAGAGTTCAGTCAAATTGAGAATAATAATGTTTCTTCTTGATAGAGCCCATGTCCTCTTCATTCCTAAAGGGTTGGAGACAGATAATACTTTACATTTCAAGGTCTAGGTTATGATTAAGAGCAAATGAAGGGTTTTGCCTTTTAAAGAAAAGTGTGTTTTATGTCAAAAAAGATACAACCCTGTTAGTGACAGAATATTGCTCCCTTAATAGAGTCATATAAATTACGGCTACCTCCCCCAATGACCCCTTCAAAATACTGTTCTGACTGGCATTTAATGCCACTTCACCATGTTTAAAAACTATAACATAAGGAGTTTTCAATAGAAAATTACAATACTATTGTGGATAGTTAGGGGCAAAGGTTCTTAAAAATGTAAGTTGGTCATGAAAAATAGCCATTCCATCATGTGGGAACCTTGCCAAAAAAAGGAGAAAAGAAAGAAAAAAAAAATAATTCATTCACTTATCTAAATACTATAACATAAGTGGGTTTTTCTTTTCTTTTTAACTGATGACACTACATCAAACACTTAGTACTTGAATCATTGGAGGACAACATCTGTAATTATATTAGACTAAAAGAATGATCCTGTAATAATAGAGAATTTTAGAAAGTTTCACTGGAGCTTTAACTCCACTCTCATAAACTACCTGTTAAAAAAAAATACCATATATTTTAGAGGCTGCTTTCTATATGCTCTATTTAAAAAATCCTTAGAAATAATTTTTTTTCCTTTCTTGTTCACCTCTCTTCTGAAGCTGGTAAACAGTTTCTCAAATTTTAAACAAGCTTAGAAAAGACTGATGTCTGGTTTATAGAAAAGTGGGTATGCTGAGACAATGTTAATCCAAGGCAGCTTTCCTCATGCAAAGTGTTTTTGCTGTGGTTTATTTGCTTTTTGGTCTAGACCTATGCATCATCAGTTAAAAAAAAACAGAAGAGGAGAAATCAAGAGGGTGGAATAGCAGGAAGTATCCCTTTCCCCTCAAATTCCTCCAAATAAATCTAGAAAATATATCAGACCAAAAGAGTAATCCAAGAAAAGTGAGAGTGAGTCATTCTTTTTCTATCTTGGGTTGACAGACACAGACAGGGTAATAGTAGAAGAGCAGTAGGGAAGGCACTTGGCATGTGTTGAGTATTCTGGTGTTCAAGGATACACTATGCAAAGATGCAAACTGAAATTCCAGCTGTTATGAAGCCTTATATACCAGCAGAAGGAAGAGGTATCAAATAAAAGTTGTATTGCCTACCACTCAGTTCTAGGTACTAGATCCAAAGTGGCCTGAGGTGGGTCCTGCCCCAGGATGATTTTCCAATATTAGGTATTTGCAGGTCCTAGGTAGCATACTGAGAAAGGAACAAGCTCAGAAGCAAGAAATAGGATTAAGTATCAGACCCTGGAATCAGAGCAGAGTCCTAATCCTAACTTCTAGCTCATTCTGACATCTACTGGAGTAATCAGTCCAGAAATCATGCACTAAAGGAGACAGTGCAGTGGTATCCCTGGGAACCAGAAGAGATTCTGAACTGGCTGATAGTGACTGAGTCCAGTAGTAGTTTACCATTGGTAGACTGAGACAGAGCACAAACTAGGCATGTGTGGGGAAGGGTCGGGGTGATGAGACAATCATATTTTGCCTTGAATCAGACATCTTTGGGAGTACTGAAAAAGTGTAGGTCCCCAAATTGAAAAATCCCCTAAAGCCTAAAATAACACAACTCTCAATACCCTAAAAAAGAAGCAAAAATCCAGCTTCCAGAAGTACACAAAGAACCAAGCCTTAATGCCAGGCACTACCTGTTCCATGCTTGATTCATATTTCTTCTCCTGGTACCTTTCTTGACTTCTTCTCTTCCTTCCCACCACAGTGATAGACTACATCGAAATATAAAATTATTCCTCAAGAATATGAGGTTAGGAGGGAATATGAATACTAGAAAATCTTGTCCCCATAATGAGACAGGTAATTCCAAAGAAATTAATCCAGGACATGCCATAGAAGCAAGTAAAGTACAGCGAATGAAGGAAGTGGCCTTCCCCTGTGACCTCAGTCTAGCAGTACCAAGTTAGCCACTTTACTCAGGCAGTAGAGAGCAAAAGGAAAATTTTCTAGCTTTTAAGAAGCTGATATTAAAGAATGTGCCTCATGTTTCTTAGCCAGGAAAATATAAAATCAGAATCTTATTAGTCTGAATCCTAATACATCTTCATACAATGAAACTTAGGAGGGACATAATAACCATGTCTAACATTCCTTTGGTTGATAGGAAAGTTCTATCAATTTCATTTATTTCCCCTATGCAAGAAGACTGTATTCTGCCTATTTATCTGATTTTCATTTTAAGAGCAATTAAAACGATTTCTACTTCACTATGATATATTTTTAATGTTTATGTTATTTTATATCCTGCTACATTCTATACATACAATGCTCCTTCATTTCAAATGTAATAGATTTGTGCCTAATCCTATAAAATGGAAAGAGAAATCTAGATTTTATATCAAATGATAAACAAGGCAATACACTTACTTATACACACACAAGCAAACTTCCTTCATATATCATTTTTTCTACCTTCATATATTTTCTTTTCTCCTCAGGGAGTTAAATAAGCAATGTGCTGAATTATGCATAGCCTCTTATATTTAATTGAAACTATTACATCAACAGACCATAATTGAATACTCTGGAAATTATTTAATATTATTGACTCTCAAATGTTTATTATGTAAATTACACTGCAAATTTCTCTTTTTAAAAATTTGCTTGTATATGTCAATGAATCATCATTGTATCTTTAAAAAATATTTTCAAATCACAAGCAAAATTGGAGAACTCTAGAATAACTTTAATCAAATTTTTTTGAGATAAGAAAACATAATCTGCGGGTATTACTGTGGCTAAAGCTTGGAGTCAAAAAGCCCATAGTCCAAAAGAAAGGAGTTCAGAATCTAGTCTCAGACGCTTAATCAGCTGTGAAACCTCAATTTTCTCTTCTTTATAATGGTTTAATAATATGACAGACCTTTTCAGGCTCATCATGAGGAAGAAATGTGATAATATTTGCAAACCCTGAAGTTTTTTCATTAGCTATTAGAAAATATGAAAAAAATGGAGGTAATCCAAAATCAAGAATGTGTGTGTGTATATATATTTATGTATGTATATGTACATATATATAATACATAAATGCATATACATATTCATAGGATTATGTTTTAAGGAACTTAGAGACTATTTAATGCAACCCCCAGTTTTTATAAATGAGGAGATTGACACCAAGTAAATCAATAAGTAATTGAAGCACAATTTGAAATTAGTTCATCTTACCCCAACCTAAATACTATTACCATTACACCTTGCTATCTCCAAAGGAAACTATGCCAAAAATAACTATTTATGACATTTGATACCAAGTTACTATCCTAAAGGATTAGTTCTGTTACATTTTAAGATTTTAAAATTACCTTAGATAAAAACCTAATTATAAAATAACCATTCATTTGGATAAGACATAGAAGTCACTTAGTTCAATATGCCCCTAGTAGTGCAAAGATAAGATGATTGTACACAGGGGGGATAAATTAAATAAACACACACACAGATATACACACGTGGGTGTGTGTATCTGTGTGTGTGGTGTATAGTTTGAAATTCAATTTTCAATGAAAAAATAAAATCAGTATTGCTTTTAATACATATGTATCATGAGAGTAAAATGAAAAAAAATGTAATAGATCAAAGGGAAAAAGTTAATAGAATAAAAAATTGTTTCATGCTTTGTTGTTGTTTGGGGGTTTTCAGGTTAAAAGTATTTTTAGGGGGGTTGATCAATCTGGATATTTTCCTCAGTCTGACACATTTTTTTGGTTAAACTTGACCAAAGATTAAGTTTTTAACAGGGAAGAAAATAAGACTCTTTTAGTGAGAGAAAGCAAGGAACAGAGCAACACAATTTGGTGAATTGATACATCAAACTAATATGTAGGTAATGTGTGAAAGTTAGGCCGAGAAAATTGCCTCTTCCTAATAGATTGATTTCTGCCTGAATTATTCAGAGAATTACTTCTCCTTTCCATTTCATTTCACCAATAAATTTCTTTGTACTATATTTGTCCAAAAGGGTGGGAAATGGAAGAACCAAAATCACACTTTGTCACAGACTTAACAGCAACTTTGATAGAAAATTTGAAATGAAACTTAAAGTTATTTTCTTTTCATGAAAATGAAACCCTCACAGAGTAAAATGGATTTGTTTCCCTTTACATATTTTAAGAAAACTAGTTTTCATGATATGGTGGAAAAGGCACTAGATTGAGAGTTATAGGAACTGGGTTCTATCCCAGTTATTACCTTGTGACCTTGGGAAAAATATTTATCCACTGGGGACTCAGGTCTCTCACAATAAATTTAGAGGATTGGACTAGACATACTCTAAGCAATTTTCATAGCTAAATCTATGGTCCTATAAACACTTTAAAGTTCTTAGGAATGAATGATGAGGATATGACTTTTCATGGTTTTTAGAGTGTCCTGAACACTCTAAAATGATAACAACTTAGGATATATTTGTTAAGAAAATCCCTGATGACAACATGGCAGAGTAGAAACATGGAGCCAACTTCTCTCAAACAACTTTAAAATAACATCTCACATGGAATTCTTGAACGTCAGAGCCTAAGAAGGCCCAGGTGATACGTACTTCCAGGCAAAGATAATTTATGAAAGAGAGATCAGTGACACAGAATCAGTAGCTGACTCAGAGCCCACACCAATAAAAGCCCGTGGTGAGATGACATGACAGTGAGGACAGCGGTAGCAGCAGCTTTGGGAGCTCTCAAGACAGACATGGCAAAGGGATATAGATACAGGCCAGAAAGAGATTAAAGAGAATGCCTGTGCTGGAACTAGACACTTTTTGTCTACTCCAATGTCTATACCCACTTCTGAGACACAGTTCAAGGGAAGAGAGAAATATTTGCAGTCAATAAGGATCAGGGACTCTGCTGAGAAGCAGAATTACTTTTGGTCACAGAGGATAAGGGACCTGGAGGAAATGTATCACTTCCAATCCCAAGAGAACAGAAGCCATAATTCAATATCACTTCTGGTTGCAGGGAGCAAAGACCCTGAAGAGCAGTACTGAATGCAATCCCAAAGGATCAGGGGCCCTTGCTGGGTAAAGACCAGAGGACAGATCAGTAAAAGAGCAATGAGCTCTCTCCCCAGATCACACCATCTTGGAAGAACTAAAAGCTTCCAACCCCCAGAAAAGCTCCAGGAAAAAAAGCAGTGAGAAAATGTCTGAAGTTTAAAAGAGTGCCCCTCCCCAACTCATGCCAGAAACAGAGCCCAACTTTATCATAAAGTTCAAAATCAAGAAATAGTGTGGGGAAATAAAAAACAACAGCAAAAGAACCTGATCATGAAAGCTACAATGGTTACAGGGAAGATCAAGACACAAACTCAGAGAAGACAATGAAGTCCAAAGAGCTACAAGGAAAGATGCAAAGGAAAAATAGCTATTGAGTGCAAGCTTTTTCAACATAACAGCCAAAAACTGATTTCTAAAATCAGCATAGTGGAAAAAAATTAGGTAAAGAAATGAAAGCAAAGGAAGAAACTTAGGAAGAGACAATTGTTGGTGGGCAGAGCCCAGATGGAGTAGTAGAAGCAGAAACTTGAGGGCTCTCACTCCAATCACTTCTAATGCATGTAAAAAATGACTCTGAACAAACTTTAGAGCTACAGAACCCACAAAGTGACAGAGAGAAACAAATCTCCCACTAAAGGAAGCCCGGAAGATGGAGAGGAAGGGTCTATTGCACTGGGCTGGTAGCCAAGCACAGTCCCCTTGAGCCTCAGGATTCCAGCCCCAGGGTGACCCTGACCAGTGGCCACCAGAGCAGACTTCAGTAGAGTCAATAATTAGTAGCTGTGTTGGTTTCCAGACTTGTCAACCCATAAATGCCAAAGACAAAGTAAAAGATCAATAGGGAACTCTGTTGGAGCTGAGTGATGGAAGAGCATGGCCTGGCCCCTGCCCCTGGGTGACAAGTGTCCAGAGGCATGATGCCCATGCAGCTGCCACCATGTGGCTGCTTCCAGAGGTCCTGGCCTGCAGATAGTAAGGGGAATAAGAGGCCATTAAGAGGATAATTGCTTTTGCTTTAACCTGCTGGGATCTGGATGGCAGCCTTGGGTGGTGGTACTGGGGTGTGTGACCAGTGAGCCAGAGCATGTGGGGGCTATAGAGCGGACACCCATCTAATAGTTCCAGCAGCTACAAAAACCCCAGTGATTTGGTACATAACTCTCTCCATTCTGGAAGCAGAATTCTACCATGGCAAAGGGCTCAAACATCACGTAATTGGCTGGCAATATGAGCAAGCAATGGAAGCACAAACAGATTCTTTTTGGTGGAGAAACAGGATCAAGGCATGGAGTGAGAGGAAGACATCAAAGTTGGAACCTCTGCATCAAAAGGCTTCAAGAAAAATAAGAACTAATTACAGGCCAACAAGGATTTTAAAAATCAAGTGGAAGAAGTGGAGGAAAAAATGGGAAGAGAAATGAGAATGATGCAATAAAATGAGGAAACGTGAGTCAATAGCCTGCTAAAGGAGATCCAAAAATACACTGAAGAAAATAAAACCTTAAAAAATAAACTAACTCAAATAGCAAAAGTCATAAAAAGCCAATGAGCAGAAGAATGCCTTAAAAAACCAAATTTGCCAGACAGAAAAGGAATTTAAAAAAACTCACTGAATATAATAACTCCTTCAAAATTAGATTGGAGCAATTGGAAGCTAATGACTTTATAAGAAATCAAGATGCTATAAAACAGATCCAAACAAATGAGAAAATAGAAGGCAATGTGAAATATCTCTTTGGAACAACCTCTGACCTGGAAAATAGATCCAGGAGAGATTATTTTAAGAATTATGGGAGTACCTGAAAGCCATGGTCATAAAAAGAACTCTTATACCATCTTTCAAGAAATTATCAAGTAAAAATTGCCCTAATATTCTAGAACCAGAGGGCAAAATGGAAATTGAAAGAATCCACCAATCACTTCTTGAAAAAAAAATTCCAAAAAGGAAACTCCTAGGAATATTAAAGCCAAATTCCAGAGTTCCCAGGTCAAGGAGAAAATACTGCAAGCAGTCAGGAAGAAACAATATAAGCATTGTGGAAAGACAATCAGGATAACACAAGACCTAGCAGCTTCTACCTTAAGGGACTGAAGAGCTTGGAATAAGATATTCTGGAGGTGAAAGGAGCTAGGACTAAAACCAAGAATCACCTACCCAGCAAAACTGATCATAATGCTACAGGGAAAAATATGGTCATTCATGAATTTGACTATTTCAAGTATTCTTGATGAAAAAACCAGAGCTAAATAGAAAATTCAACTTTCAAATACAAGAAGTAAGAGAAGCATGAGAAGGTAAAAAGGAAAAAGAAATCATAAGAATTCATCCAAGTTGAACTATTTATATTCCTACATGGAAAAACGATATTTGTAATTCATAAGACTTTTCTCAGTATGAGGATGGTTGAAGGGAATATATAAGTAGGTATATGTGTGTATATTTATGTACATATGTAGACATACATATATGTATATATAGGAAGGTGTGTATGCATATAAATATGTATGTGTGTGACCATAGGCATGTTCATGTATACATAGACAGAGGGCACAGGATGAATTGAATAGGAAGGGATGATTTCTAAATAATAAAATTAAGAGGTGAGAGAGGAATTTGTTGGGAGAAAAAGAAAGGAAGAGATAGATTAGGGTAAATTATCTCATCTAAAAGAGGCAAGAGAAAATGTTACAATGGAGGGGAAGATCATGAACATGAAGGGGAATGAAACAACCTGATTTTCATAGAATTTTGCCTAAGGAGGGAATAACATACATAATCAAGTAGGTATCTTACTCATCAGGAAAATGGTGTGATAGAGAATAAGAGGGAGGATGATAGAAGGGAGGGCAGATTAGGGGAAAGGGTAGTTAGAAGCAAACATTTTTGAAAAGGGATAGGGTCAAAGGAGAAAATAGAATAAGTGGGGGGTGGGTGGGATAGGATGGAGGGAAATATGGTTTCTTTCAAAATACAACTACTTAGTCTTTCAAAATAAAACTACTATGGAAATGATTTGGGTAACCATACATGTACAACCTTTATTGAATTGTTTATCTTCCTAGTGGAGGTGGGTGAGGAGGGAAGAAGGTAAAAAATCTGGAACTCAAAGTTTTAAAAATACATGTTTAAAAATTTGCTTTGTACATGTATCTGGGAAATAAGATAATACAGGTACTGTGGTATGGAAACCCATCTTGCCCTACTAGAAAGTTAGGGTTAATGGGGGAGGATATAAGAGAGAATAGATTGGGAGAAGGGGTATTCAGTAGGCTTGCTATTTTGGGGTGGGGGTAGGGAGAAGATTGGGAGAAAAAAGCATAACTCAAAATCTTGTGGAAATAAATGTCAAAAACAAAAAAAATTGATTAATTTTAAAAAAGAAAAGACAATTGTTATTGGTTGATGTCTTGACTTGTATGTAAATTGGATTAAAGTGGGGCAGAGTTGGAAAAAGTCATCAACCTCACTCTTTCTTCCAGACTCATTGAGATCCAGTGGCAAGACAAAAATCAAGATTATGAGCAATAGCCTAGAATGCATGAATGACCTTGGTGTCTTTGATGTCTAATTGAGTTCCAAACACTCCACAGTGCCTTTTTCAGCTACCCTCAAGGTTGTTTAAAAAATTGTTGTCATCCACCCATTTTTTTTTCCAGGATAAGTCTTCACATGCTTATATGTATGGGATATTCAGGGAAGATTAACACCTCTGGTAAGAGGCATTCCAAGCCCTTTTTAAGGAAAGATGCTAGAGCATTAAAGCTATGAAAGGGGTGATATTGTTTTTAAAGGAGAAAGTAGAGTTTTTGAACTAAAGGTCAGTGAGCTTGACTTTGATTCCTGAAAAAATTCTACACACTACAGTGGCCCTAGTGACTTTTTTAGTTGATGTGTCTGCCAAATGTTCTCATCTTCTCTCTTGTTCCTGTCTTTCTCTTGTCTCCAGAGCCATTTACAATACATTTAGCTCAGTTTTCACATGAATAAAGAAAATGAATAGAGAGGACTGGGAACTGATTTATTGAGAAATTTAGTACCTTCTAGATAGGTTTTCTATCCTAAGTCTTCTCAGGTTCTACATGCATTCTGCTTAGACCAACATATGTTGTTTTTCTAAAAAGCTGTGTATAAACTATTTCATCAATTAAGTCACTTTAAGTATGCTTGGAGTTTTTTTTTTCTTTAAAGAAATCCTATTGGGGCAGCTAGGGGGCACAGTGAACAGAGCACAGGCCCTGTAGTCAGGAGGACCTGAGCTCAAATCTGGCTCAGACACTTAACAAAAACTAGCTGTGTGACCTTGGGCAAGTCACTTAACCCCAACTGCCCTGCCTTCCCCTCTCTAAAAAAAAAAGCAAAAAAATCCTAATTGCAAAAAAAATATACCACTTTAATTCAACAACTGAATTTACCAAATGCTTATTAAGCATCTACTTTTTTTCCATCAAGTTTACTTAAAACCAAACAAAATTCATGTAGGGTTTGCAGCGGCTATCAAACAATTAAGTGGAAATAATTACTTGGAATTTCTAACACCTGAAGAATCATAGGATATCATTCTTAGAAGGGTTGTCAGAGGACATCATCATCCTAGTTTTCATTTATATAATGTTTCAAGGTTTGCAAAACACCTTATATATTTTCATTTTATCTGATCAAACATATCATTAAAAAAATTCCACTTGAATATACTTGAGAAGTGATTATACAATCTGCCTGAGGGCCTCAAGTAAGAAAGAACCTACCACCTTCTAAAGCCCATTCCGACTTAAGACAACTCTTATTTTTAGGAAGTATTAGCATACATTAAGAATAAATTTGACTCTTCCGAGTTTCCACCCATGGCCTTAAGGGGCCATGTAGAACAAATCCAATTTCTCTTCTAAATGATAGCATTTCAAAGATCAAAGGACAGCTATCTTGCCCCCCCCCCATCTTCCTTTCTCTGGAAAAGATTTAATATCTGAATTTCCTTAAATAAATGATGTTTGAGCATGATTTCAAGGTCCTACATTAATATGGTCCCCTTCATCTAGATGCTCACTAACTTTCCAATAGTCCTTCCTAAAATATCGTGAGCAGAACTGAACACAAAAGTCTAAGTGTGACCTGAGTGATATATGGTGAGATTACCTAATCCCTAATGCTAGACTATCAATGCCTCTCTTAATGAAACTCAACATCATATTAGATTTGTTTTTATTTTTATTGCTGCATCACTGTTGACAGATTGTGAATCATTAGTTTGCTAAAAGGGAAAAGAGTATGATGGAATATGAAAGTGATGCAAAAACAAAATATACAGGGGCAGCTAGGTGGTGCTGGGAATAGAGCACCAGACCTGGAGTAAGGAGGATCTGAATTCAAATCTGGCCTCAGACTCTTAACAAAAAACTAGTTGTGTGACCTTGGGCAAGTCACTTAATGTCAATTGCCCTACCTTTCCTTCTCCAAAAAATAAAAAGGCAAAATAAAAGATATCAATAAAACACCAATTCAATACAAATATAAAAATAGAAATCTTCCACACAAGAAAGCAAACTTATTAACCTTAATTCACTGCCTAAATGCTAGGTATTACTAAAAACAAGTACAGTCACAGAGGCCATTAGGCAATTGGGGAGGTGTTGGGCCACCTAGACTTAGTAGTTTTGACTAGGGTTGTCCTGGGTTCACTTAATCTTTTTCAATGTCTGCCAATAGCTAAACAAATGAAAAGACAAACTTCTTTATGTTCAGGGGATAAGGATCATGAAAAGACAAAAGCTTGGTAAAAGAGGCACAAAAATAATGAAGAAATAGTGTTCTAAAATGGAATTAGCCAAATGGAAAAAAAGTTGCAAAAATTCACCAATAAAAATAAATTTAAAAAAAAAATTAGATTTGAACAAATTGAAATTAAGATACAAAAGTTCCCTGAAGAAAACAATTCCTTTTAAATTTGAATTCAGCAAATGGAAGCTCATGACTCCATGAGATATCAAGAAACTATAAAAAAAGTTAAAAGACTTTTTAAAAGGAGAAAATGTGAAATATCTTACTGGAAAAACAACTAACGTGGAAAATAGATCAAGGAGAAATAATTTAAGAATTATTGTACTACCTGAAAATGATGATAAATAAAAGAGTCTGAACAAAATGCTTCAAAAACTTATCAAGGAAAACTTCACAAATGTCCAAGTACCAAAAAGTAAAATAAAAATTAAAAGAATTCACTAATCACCACCTGAAATAAATCCCAAAAAGAAAATTCCCACGAATATCATAATCAAATTCCTGAATTCCCTGGACAAAAGCAAAAATATGTTAAGCAACTAGAAAGAAACCATACAAATGCTATGTAACCATACCCAGGATCACACAACATTTAGCAACTACCATGTTAAAGGAGTAGAAGCTTTGTAATATGATATTTGGGAAGACAAAAGAGCTGAGATTATTATGAAGAATAGCCTATCCAGCATAACAGTATAATCCTCCAAAGGAAAATGAAAATTTAATAAAATATAGGATTTTCAGGCATTCTTGATTTAAAGAACAAAGCTGAATAGAAAATTTTAATTTCAAATTTAATTCAAAAGAATCATAAAAAGGTAAACATGAAAGAGAGCCCATAAGGAATTCAAAAAAACTAAATTGTTTACATTTCACTATAAAAAAATAAGTGTAACTTTCAATAACTTTATAATTAAAGGGATATTAGAAAGATTCTACATAGACAGAGGATATGGGAGTAAGTTGTTTATGTTAGGATGATATAAAAAAATGGATGGGTGGGAAAACAAGGAATTACCTAAGAGAAGCAAGGAAGGAGTGGAAGAAAGGGGAAAAAATCTCATGTAAAAGGGACATCCAAGGAAGAGCTTTTATGATGGAGAAAAAATGGGCAGGTAGAAGGGAATACTTGAAACTCACTTACATTTAAATATTTGGTGGAGAGAAAGAGAGAGAGAGAGAGAGAGAGAGAGAGAGAGAGAGAGAGAGAGAGAGGAGAGAGAAGATACATATGTATCCTGATATCTATACATATATATCTATATCTATATATATAAAGAGATATCTATATGTAGACATAATTGAGCATATCAAAATCTATCTTACCCAATAGTGGGAGGGAATAAGAGAAAGGGAAGGTGATAAAAGAGAGGGAAGATAAAAACAGGCAGCAGTCAGAAGCAAAACAGACATTAGAGGAGGGTCAGGATTTAAACGGAGAGTGAAAGATAAACAAAAGAACATAGATGGAGGGAAATGCATGGTTAGTAATCATAAACATGAAATGTTAATGGAATTAACTCAAACATAACAGAGAAGAATATAAGAGAATCAATTAGAAACAAGAATCCAACAATGTGTTATTACAAGAATACACTTGAAATGAAGAAACATACAAAGTTAAAAAAAAGAACTGAAGTAGAATCTATTATGCTTTAGGTAATGTAAAAAAAAAAAAAAAACCAAGGCAGGCATAGTCACCATGATCTCAGAAAAAAGAAAAGCAAAAATAGACCTAATTAAAAGAGACAAGCAAGGGAATTAAAAAGAAACCATAAGCAATGAAGTGGTCAATACAAAAAATATATGAACAAAAGGGCAGACCAGTAACATTCTTAAAGAAAAATTTAAAGGAATTTTAGCAGGAAATAGATAGCAAAACTGTATCAGGGAACTCAAATTTTCCATCTCAGAATTAAATGTCTATAAAATGAACAAGAAAGAAGTTAAGAAGATGGATAGAATCTTATAAAAGTTAGATATAGTAGATTTCTGAAGAAAACTTAATGGAAATGGAAAGGAAGTATCTTTTGCTCAGCTGTACATGTTACCTTCAAAAATTGTTCATGGTTCAAATCATAAAAACCTCACAACTAAATACAGCCAAACAAAAATATTAAATGCTATTTTTTTCAAACAGTAAGGAAACAAAAATTACATTCAATAAAATGTTTCAGAAGCATAGATTAAAATGAATTAGAAACTATATCTTGAAGAATAATTGAATCGAAAAGAAAAAAAGTCATATAAATAATCAAATTTTTGTCAATGTAATTGCCAAAAATGAGATGATATAACACAATTTATGACTTGCAGCCAAAGCAGTACCTAGGGAAATTTTTCTATCTCTAAATGCAAGCATCAATAAAAGAAAAAAGTAGTATATCAAAGAATTTGACAGGAAACTCGAAATTTTTTAGAAAACTAGAAACAGGACAGATTAAAATCCCCAATTCAACTTCAACCTGGCATTCCTGAAGAGCAAGAGAAATTAATTAATTTGGAATGAAAAATTTAACTAATAAATCTAGGAGGTAGTTTCCAAAAAAAAGCAAAAATAAAATAGATGAAATATTGCTTAATTTGAATCAAAAAAGAAGAAAACCAAATTGCTAGCATCAAAAATGAAAAGGTTGAATGCACCACCAATGATGATGAAATTACAGTAATTATGAGGAGTTATTTTGATCATTTACATGCGAGTAAAATTGAAAATCTAAGAGAATTGCTTGAATGTATATAAAATTATATAAAATACCCAGAATAAAAAACAGGAAATAAAGTACTTGAAGAACCCAATATTAGAAAAAGAAATTGAACAAGCTATCAATGAGCTCCTTCAGAAAGGACCATTAATCCCATACTATATGAACTATTGGATTATTATTCTTTTCTAAAGAAAAAGTCCTACCATAACCCTTTTATTACAGCAATATGGTTTTCATACCTAAACCAGGTAGAGTAAAAACAGGGAAAGAAAGTAGTACACCAAATTGCTTAATGAATATTGATGCAGAAATGCAAATAAAATACTAACAAAGAGATTACAATATTTGTCAAGGATCATAGAATATCATCAGATAGAATTTATATCAGGAATATAAGGCTGGCTTAATCTTAGGAAAACTATCAGCTTAATTGAACATAACAACAATGAAAATAACAAATCATATGATTATATCAGTATATGTAGAAAAAGTTATTGACAAGATATAATACCTATTCTTATTTAAAAATGTGAGGGGTCCATTGTCCCTGTGTCCAGGTAACCTTAACAACAGTAATCCAGGCTGAAGACCTGTGGAAAGAAGGTACTCTATTAGGTTGTATGCACAGATCTTTGTCATAAGGTCTCAAAGGTCACAACTGCCTGCAGTCCATCAAGGATGCCTAATGGCCTCTTGCTTGTGTAATGCACTGGATCAGCCCTCCCTGGAAAGCTGATTGTTTCTTATGTTTTTCCCCTGTTAATGATCAATCCTATATACTCCAAAGCCTATACATACAACAAAGGGTTGAGAAGATATATAAACTCACTTCTCTCTGAATAAACTTGAGCTATATGATTCCCCCATATGGACTCCCATCTCCCTTTCATATCTCTCTGAGAATTCATGCATTAAACTGGTCTTAGTGCACCCCAACGCAACTGTGGGGATTCTGACACAAGGAATTCTTCCAAAAATAAAACAACTAAAGAGCATAGGAATCAATAAAGATTTTCTTAAAACTATAAGTAGTATCTATCTAAAGTAAGAGCAAGCTTTCCGTGTAATGAGGAGAACTTTGAAGCTTTCCCAATAAGGTCACCACTACTATTGTGTATTTTTGTACTGGAAAGCCTAGTTATAGCAATGCAACAAGAAAAAAAGTGAAGAAATAAAAATAGACAATCAGGAAATTAAACTATAACCTTCTAAAAATGATATAACGGAAGACTTAGAGAACCCTGGAAAAGCAACTGAAAACCTAGTTGAAGCAATTAGCAACTTTAACAGAGTTGTAGAATATAAAATAAATCCACATAAATCAACAGCATTTTTATATACTATCAACAAAACCCAGCATGAAGAGATGGAATGAGAAAATTCATTTAACATAATTGAAGACAGTATAAAAACCTAGCAAGACATACACAGGAATATATAAAGATAATAACAAATACTGCATACAAATAAAGGAAGTTCTAAACAACTAGAGATTGATAGACATATAGACAGCTAGATATGTGTGTAAGCACAGGTATATATATGCAAATATAAATATGAATATACATACATATATCAGAAAGTGTGTGTATGCATATATATGTATATACATATATTTGCTGAGCCAGTATAATAAAGATAGCAATTCTATCTATGTTCATTTTCTTTAGTGCCATACCAATCAAACTACCAAAAATTATTTTATTGAGATAGAAAATTAATAGAAAATTCATGCAGAAAAAAAGGTCAAGAATATCCAAGGAGTAAATGAACAAAGTTCAGAAAGATGGTCTATGAGTACCAGATTTCAAACTATATTGCAAAGTGGTAATCATGAAAACAATGTTGTAGTTGCTAAGAAATAGTGATAGGTTGGTGAAATATATTAGGTATACCATACACAGTAGTAAATGTCCATTTTAATATAGTGTATGATAAATCCAAAGTTCCAAACTCTTCTGGTAAGAACTAACCATTTGATAAAATTTGTTGGGAAAACTGGAAAGTTGTTTGGAAAAAATAGGCATAAAGCAACACCTACAGCATATGTCAAGATAAGTTCAAAACAGATAAATGATTTAAACATAAAGGCTATTATCATAAGTAAAATGTGCCTGTCATATATATGAATAAGTAAAGAGTTTATGGCCAAACAAGAGACAGATAAGATCATGGGAGGTAAAATGGATCATTTTGACTATCAAATTGAAAAGTCTGTAGAAATAAAACAAATGCAGCCAAAATTAGAAGGAAAGGAGGAAACTTGGGGAAAAAATACATTGTTTCTCTCCTGAATGCCTAATTTTTCAATAAATAGGGAACTAACCCAAATTTATAAAAATATGAGCCATTCCCCAGCTGAAAAATTGTCAAAGGATAAACAAGCAGTTTTGACAAAAAGAAATTGAAGCTATCAATTGTCACATGAAAAGATATGCATTAAAACAAAATTTATTAGAGAAATGCTAATTAAAACAACTCTGAGATACTGCCTGTAATACTAATGGAATTTGAAGATCCACTTGTATTTGCAAGCTAACAGGTACTTAGCACTTAGTTTCAAGTTCATAATTGTGCCAAGTATTCTCTCACCCAAGTCCAACAGAGTTTCCCATTGATCTTTTACTTTCTTTTTGGTGTTTATGTGTTGAGATATCTGTAAACCATCAAAGCTGACAGTGGTTCAATCCCCTGAGGTCTGCTCAAATCTATCTGTGTTGCTGGTGTTTGCCAGTGCAGGCCACTTTGGACTGTGCTCCACTCCTAACCAGGTGCAATACACCCTTCTTGTTGGTTTACCTGGCAGTCCTCAGCTTGAGATGTTTTTAATTCAGTCATTTCTGTGGGTTCTGTAACTCTAAAATTTGTTTGGACCCATTTTTAGAGGTATTTGAGGAAATTGGGGAAGAGTTCAAGTAAGTTCCTGTTTTTACTGTCATCTTGGCTCCACCCCCAAACTCAGAATTTTTAAAATGAATGCTAAATTTATTTACATGAAATTGGGAAATATTTAAACATGTGTGTGGGTATATATACACATATATACATATATGCACACACATATATATACACATAAATATGTTTGTGTGTATGTATAATATATATATATATATATACACACATATGTATATATGTACAGAGAAGGAATAATTGAATCAAGCATTTAAATAATGTCCTAAACTCATTTTTTAATTTCCATGTTTTTAATCTAATTCATTTCATTTTCCAGGTACTCACCACATTAAACCTGACTTAATTTGGGCACATGGTTGGCTTAGCTCATTGTATTAGCGAACTTCTAAGCTCTAAAAATCTACCAGTATCAGTCTTTAAGTAGCAGGGGTTACAAATATGTGCCACTGGACCTGATTGCTAAACAGCTTTGAAGATAGCAAAAATGAAACTTTATTTCTGTAAAATCATAATTTTAAGTCTTTAGTATTCATTTCCAATGTTCACTTTTAAATATTCAATTTTTACAATAATAAACAATAAATTAATACATAGAAATCAAAGAATCTGAAGGAGGCATTAAGAAATCACCTAAAACTCTTCTCTTATTTCACAAGTGATAAAATTAGGACTTAGCTCAATGATACATAAAGTCCAATAGGTAATTATTGGTAGAGCTGGGACTCAAAGAAACATCATTCTACTTCATTTTTCTTTTCCTTCTGTGACATGATACATATTGCTCTACTTGCCTTAATCACTTAGCTATCATAGGTTTCCTACACCTTTCAATTTAAAATGGTATGATTTATCTCCCTTAGCAAAACAATTTAATTAAGAAGTAGCCATCTTGAAGATGGTGGAGTAGAAACAGGACTTCTGCAGGGCTCCTGCTCCCACCTACTCCAATTCATGTAAAAAATTACTCTAAACAAGCTATGTAACCCACAAAATGACACAGAAATGCTAACCTCCTGATGAAAACAGTCCAGCAGCCTGGCAGGAAGGGGCCAGGGGAGCACTCTGGGCACCCAGTCTAGCCCTGCACAAGCTCAAAGTTAAAAATAAACCTCAGGTTGTCCACAACCAGCTGCTGGCAGGAGGGACTTCAGATCACCAGCATCTGTGGCAGTTTCCATAATTATCAACCCATACATGGTAAGTAGAAAGTAAGAGGTCAGTGCAGTGTGGGATTTGGGACCTGGGAGTTCAGGAGTGTGGTCTGGCCTTTGCCCCCAGGGCAAGAAGTGGCTAAGGCATGGTGACAGTCCAGCCACTACAACATGGCTGCTTCTGAGCTCCTGTCCTGCAAATCGTAGGGGGACTAAGCAACCAGTCTGAGGAGGGCAATCTCTCTTTCTTTAACCTGTGTGGATCTAGATCACTGTCTAGGGTGGAGGTCCTAGGGTATGAGACCACTGTGCCAGAGCATGTGAAGGCTTCAGAGAGGGCAGCCAATTAATAGCTCCAGCAGCTGAGAAAATCCCAGCAATTTGGGACAAAACTCCCCTTCTGGTAGCAGAGTTCTACTGTGGTAAAAAGCTCAAAAGTCAAGTAATTTAGTGGCAACATGAGCAATTGAGGGAAGCAAGGCAAGCACAGTGGTCCAACTTTGGATTCCTTTTTGGGGGACAAAAAGGATCAAGGCATGGAACAGGGGAAAGACAGCAAAATCAGAACTCCTGCACCAAAAGCTTCCAACAAAAGAATAAGTTGCTTACAGGCCATAGAGGAGCGTAATAAGGATTTTGAAAACCAAATAAGAGAAGTGGAGGGAAAATTGGGAAAAGAAATGAGAATGATGAAAGAAAAGTATGAAATGAGAATCAGCAACGTGACTGAAGAAAATAACACTTTAAAAATAGAATATCTCAAATGGCAAAAGAAGCTCAAAAAGGCAATGAGAAGAATGCCTTAAAAATCCAAATTTGCCAGATGGAAAAAGAATCTCAAAAGCTCATTGAAGAGAATCATTCCTTCAGAATTAGATTGGAGCAAATGGAAGCTAGTGACTATGAGAAATCAAGATACTATTAAACAGATTTAAACAAATGAAAAAAATAGAAGGCAATGTGAAAAATCTAATGGAAAAAATACTGACTGGGAAAATAGATACAAGAGAGATTTAAATTAAATTTATGAGATTAATTTTAACTAATTAATTAAATTTATTAAAATTATTGGACTACTTGAAAGCCATGATCTAAAAAATAAACTAGAAATCATCCTTCAAGAATTTCTCAAGGAAAATCGCCCTGCTGTTTTAGAATAAGAGAGCAAAATAGCAGTTGAAAGAATCCACCAATCACCTCCTGAAAAAAGATCCCAAAAAGAAAACTCCTAGGAATATTATAGCCAGGTTCCAGAGTCCACAGATCAAGGAGAAAATATTACAAGTAGCCAGGAAGAAACAATGTGAATACTGTATAAAAACAATCAGGATAACACAGGATCTGGCAATTTCTACACTGAGGGATTGAAGAGTTGGAATATGATATTCTGAAGGTCAAAGGAGCTGGGATTAAAACCAATAATCACCTATCCAGCAAAACTGAGTATCATGTTTCAGGGGGAGATATGGTCATTCAATGGAATAGAGGACTTCGAAGCATTCTTGATGAAAAAAACAGAGTTGAATAAAAAATTTGACATTCAGATACAGGAAGCAAGAGTAGCATGAGAAGGTAAACAAGGAAAAGAAATCATAAGGAGCATATAAAAGTTTAACTACTTACATTCCTACATGGAAAAATGATTATTGTAACTTATGAAACTTTCCTCTATAGGAGAATAGTTGAAGGGAATAGAAATGTGTGTGTGTGTGTATATATGTGTGTATGCCTATGCATGTATACATATATGTATACATACATATATGTCTATATAGGAAAGTGTATGGGTATATGAATACATATGTGTGTATATGTGTACAGGTATACATAGATAGAGGGTACAGGACCAATTGAATAGGAAGGGATGATACTTAAAAGGTGAAATTAAGAGATGAGAGAGGAATATAATGAAAGGAGATGGGGAGAGATAGGATGGGGTAAATTATCTCATATAAAAGAGGCAAGGGAAAACTGTTACAATGGAGGGAAAGAATAGGAAGGCAAAAGGGAAGGGGTCAATCTTTTTCTCACTGAATTGGGCTTAGGGAGGGAATGACATACCCACTAAATAGGGTATCTCACCCTACAAGAGAGTAGGGGGGAAGGGGAGGAGAGGGAGAATGATAGAAAGGTGGTCAGGCTGGGGGGGAACAGAAGTTGGAAACACCCACTTTTGAAAAGGGACAAGATCAAAGTAGAGAATAGAACTAGTAGGAGGTGGGATAGAATGGAGGGAAATACAGTCAGTCTTTCACAATATATCCACTATGGAAATTCTTTGCTTAGCTACACATGTACAACCTTTATTGAATTATTTATCTTCCCAGTAAGGGTGGGTGATGAGGGAGGTAGGGAAAGAGTCTTGAATTCAAAGGTTTAAAATCAAATCTTTAAAATATAGTAGAAGTAGTAGTAGTACTAGTAGTAGTAGAAGTAGTAGTAGTACTAGTAGTAGTAGTAGTATTAGTAGTAGTAGCATTTTACATGAAACTGCGAAATAAGATATACAGGCACTGGTGCATAGAGATCCATCATGCCCTCCTGGAAAGTTGTAGCTGGTATGGGAGAAGATATAGGAGAGAGCAGATTGGGGGAGTGGATATTCAGTGGGATCGCTGTTTTGGGGTGGTGGGTAGGGGAAAAATGGGGAGAAAACTTGTAACTCAAAATTTTGTGATAATGAAGGATGTACACTAAAAATAATTTAAAATATTAAAAAAATTTTTAAAAAGAAAAAAAAGTAGACATCTTGTGATCATTTGTATTGTGGCTTAAAATAGATTTTTACCCTACAGGCCCTTTCTCTGATACTTTTTAAGTGCATAAGCTAAAATGTGTATTGAATAACAAAGGAAAACAGTAATTTTAGGATCCATTTTTAAAAGTTTATGGAGTCCAAGTTAAGAACCACTGTTATACAGATCTTTGACTATGTCACTCCTCTGTTAAGAAATCTTATTGGCGGCTGTCTGTGGAGCAGGGCAGTGGTGGGAAGGAATGTAGAAGAGAAAAGTTGGATGAAATTTATAGAATGGTTTTGTTATTATGTTTGAAAGGAATAGACTGTTGTGCTAGGTGAATTTGTAGTTTTATGTGCAATAATCTTTTCTTGTTGTGCTGTGTTATGGAAATGCTTGTTTTGTCCTTGAATGTGTGCTGATGTAGGAAAAAAAATTAAAAGGGAAAAATACCCTATTGTTTACCAAAGGATGTTTAAACTCCATTATTACTTAATATCTCCTATATAAGGGACCAGAATGTGAATTATATAGAAAGGAAGGTGATGGGTGCTTCCCCATGGAACCCACAACCTGAAAAGCCCAGCTCCCAATGTCCTGTAGTTCAGGGCCCTGGAGATAAGAGTGTCACTTTGTATAAACAATGGGATAGACTCAAAAGGACTGACGAAGATACAGGAGGAATTTAAGGATCAATCCATGGGCAACTCGCAGATCAAGTGCCAGAATGGAGATGAACCTATGCTGAGTTATCACTTTCACCCTAAATTCATTCTCAAGGCTGAGCAGGTGGTGACAATCTGGGCCTCTGGAGCAGGAGCTACCCATAATCCTCCCACCGACATGGTGTGGAAGGCTCACAGTTTTGGGGGTTGTGGAAATAACCATCAGTACTATATCAGAGGCAGTTGCCACTGAGTTAAGAGGACCCATGGCCCTCAGCCTAGGCACCCTGTTCAACCCACAGGGGTGCTCTTACTTCTTGCCAAAACTTTCCTTGGACCTTTCCATGCCAAGTACATTCTCATTAAAGATTTGGTTTTATTTTTATAACCTCAACAAAAGAAAAAGAAAAGGTGATAATTTAATAAACCTCCTGTTAGAATGTCTGCAGTTGTTTTCAACCTAATTGAAGAGCTGGCTAGAGACATCAAGGTTGGAGATCCCATCACTGATTGAAGCCTCAGGGTTAAATGTGAACTCTCCTCTGCTAAGTTCCTATACTCCAAGACCCTTAAGGATCTCAAATGGTGCAGGAAGCAGACATCACTAAAATATTATTTCAAGATGGTGCATTTTTCATAATTTTTTTTTAAATTAACTGGGGTAACTTGCTCAAGGTTAAACAGCCAGTTATTTCTGGGTGTGGTGCTGAGTATCTAAGCCCGGATCTGATCCCCAGGTAATCCCAACACTGGAGCCGATGCTCTTACTTGCTGAGACACCTGGCCGCCCCTAAGCAATTGGGGTTAAGTAACTTGCTGAAGGGTACACAGCCAGGTGTTTCTGGGTGGGTAATAAGTGTCTGAGCCCGGGATTCAATCCCCAGGTAATCCCAACACTGGAGCCGGTGCTCCTATTCGCTGTGCTACCTGGCCGCCCCTCATCTTTCATAATTCTTGATGCCATCCAACAACCATGAAGGGTAGAGTGTCAGAAGCCATAGCAAGATGTCACCAGTCTCAGCAGCAGTGACTAAAGTCCCATCAGCCTTTCCTTTGGTTTTCAGAATTTGGCCAAGGTAGAAAGATTTAGGGCAGCATAATATACAGTACAATGCCCTTCCACTACCATCTGACAGAGTGGAAGATAAAGTCCATATTAAAAAAGGTTTAGTTTTGAGAATTTTATTTGCTGTATGGTATTTATGGCACTGCACATTTCATGTACTATGAAAAATTAATTATGTCTGAAGTCAAGGTTTTGGGTTTGTTTGGGTTTTTTTCACATGTTAACACAAAAGGTCACAAAATTCTAGGGAATTACTAACAAGGAAAATGTTTTGGATGTTGCCAATTTTATTTTGTGTATGTATTTTATGGTTACCATATTAGGAAAAGTGTATATATCAGAAATAATGTTTTGTTATAAAGAATTGTATGAAGAAAAGTGTATATTTAGCCATCTCTAGTGAATTATTATGGTTTTTTGTGATTGCAGGAAACTAACCTCTTATCTCCCATAGATTCAATGATTTCTTTTTATTTTTGTGCATTTCCTAGGACATTATGCCTGTGAAAGCTGATTATTGATTATAAAAATACATTTGGAAGTGAGAAATTCTGGTTTTGTTACTTGCCTTCTATGTAATTTTGAGTAACTTGTCTAGCCTCCATTGACTTCAATTTTCTCACGTGTAAAATGAAGAGATTATACAAGACAAGCTTCTAAATTCTCTTTGGATTAAATTTTATAATCATTAGCCATTCCTGGGATTGAGTGAGACTTGCAAGTAAGATTTTCTTTGCTGGAAAGAGGGATAGAGGGAAGGGTGGAGAGAGAGAGAGAGAGAGAGAGAGAGAGAGAGAGAGAGAGAGAGAGAGAGAGAGAGAGAGAGAGAGAGAGAGAGAGAGAATATTTTGTTAATATAAATATAGAGGATATATGTAAATTACATAAAACACTTAGAGTATGAAACATATAAAAATGTGTAAAATTTTGCACACATATATGTATGCATATATATATGGATGTGTGTGTGTATAATTACTCTGTCCCTATCAACTTTATGTATATGATTTGAATAGGAATCTATAGAAAGAGCTTAGAAAAACATAGTTTTAGTCTCACCACTAATATGTGCTAAGTGTGTGACTCTGGCCCAGTCATTGAGCCTCTGTACTCTTACATGAATCTGTAAGAAAAATAAATTACAGAGAAAATGCTAATTTGCATAGGTAGGTTCCTACCTGAATATTTTATAAACTGATAAAATCACAAGTCCAGTCATTGGAATATGTACTAACATACACATATTTAAAATGCATATTTTAAAAACCCTATGGCAAAATGTAACTATGGTATGATAAATTTCCTGCTCTTTACAAGCCTTTGACATTGGAAAATAATCTCTACGTCATTTTATCAGTCTAGAAAGATTTCAAAAGAAAAATCCATAGACTATATTATAGAGAATTCTGATAGAACACTGTAAGAAAAAATCATCTCACAATAGTGAAAGAGCAGTTAAAGAGAAAATTATCCAGAGAGATTGGCAAAAGAAATCAAACCAACAAATAATCCAGAAGCCACTTGAAGCTAAAGCAAGGATAACAGCACACAACTTAGGAATTATATATCTGTAACAATTTAATGATCTACTTTTATTATAGCCATTATAGTCAAATTTACTAAAGTGAGACATTCTCTACATTAATACTATCAGAGCCACCTATTTTGAAAACTAACCTTGTGTCCAAAAAGCTAGGAAGACTTTATAACACCTTTGACAACTTGCTTATCTCTATGAAAATCTTTATAAAACCAGAATACGTGCATGTTAAGGATGTGAATAAACACATGAAAGTAACATGCAGTCTTTGACAAGTGACTTTCTATGGCAGACCATATATTTCTGTTCTTATAGTAACTATCACCATTCAAAGGGTTTTGAATTAAGTTGAATGCAACAAAGAAGTGGAAATAATCTTTACTCTATTGTGGCTTTTATTTATTTCAAGATAGCTTTGGTTCATCATAGTGAACCTTACTCTAGAAACCTCTTGACAAAAATGATATCTCTCAGATAAATATGAAATTTATTCAAAACTCCACAATAGTTAGAACTACCAAGATATATCTCTTCAATGGTTTACTAAGAATTAGTATCAAATAATGTACTAAACACAGATGTATAGTTAAACAAGATGGTTACAAATGGAAGATACTCTATGTATAATAATAGTAAAAACCTTCACTTTTTTTCAGTGTGTCTTTCTTTAAAAGAAAAGTATTTATTTCTAATATTCTATTTTTTTTATTTTAAATTCTAAACTCCCCCTCTCCAATCCCTCCTTCATCTATTAAAAATGCAAGCAATTTGATGTCAATAATACATGTGAAGTCATTAAAAACATTTCCATCTTAGATTACCAAAAAAAAAAAAAGTCAAAAAAGTATCCTTTGATCTGCACTGAGTTCATTTTCTAAATGCAAAATTGTTAATCTTTCAAATACAGTTAATTTGAAATACAGATGTAGAAATAAACCTTCTTAGATGCTGTTGATTTGGAACTTTTTTTTTTCAAAGTGTCATTTATTTATTTATTTATTTATTTTTAGCTTTTTGGAGGGGGGAAGGAAGGGCAATTGGTGTCAAGTGACTTGACCACAGTCACATGGCTAGTAAGTGTAAAGTAACAGATTGCATTTGAACTCAGGTCCTCCTGGCTGCAGGTTTGATGTTCTATTCACTACACCACATAGCCACCCCACAGTGTGTCTTTCTTTAAAAGAAAAACAAAGCCTGTACTTTTTATAGTCAATTTTTTTAATGTTTCTGTGCCTAGATGATATCATGATAGTGTCAGTGAATCTAAAAATATCTTATATAATGTCTCCAAAATTGCATTATTGGAACTTGCTCTTTGGAGGAAAAAATAATATTTATAAAAATTTATATTGCCATTAGCATGAAGTATGATTGAATAGAGAGCCCATGGGATTTGTTCATGAATTATGAATAAAATTATACTTTAATGAACTTATTTATCTATTAATATCCATTTCTAGTTCTAGGACTGAAGATGGATTAGTTCAGCTTTGCCTGTTGGGGAATTTGTAGGAATTGGAATTCAGAACTGGAAGTGAAAATAGATGGAAACTGAGGCCCTAGAAGGTTAAACTATTTGACTAAGTTACCTATTAAGCTGCCGATTGGGGATCTGAAATAAAATCCTTTGACTGATTCAGATCCTAAATTCATTTTGATTAACCGTGGTATATGGGTTAATGGTTCTGTCAATGGTTCCCAACTGTGCTCCACTGAAGAAATCCAAGAGTTTAATACCAGTATTTTTCTAGTGATCTTGGAAGAATAAAGATGAAAAGTAACTCAGAGTAGCCAGAAAAGATGCCTATTTTTAGGAGGTAGGTTCTAGCATGTTACGGTGTGCCTATAAAGTGGTATAAATGTGCTGTCTATGACATACGTGACTGGAAAAAGAGATAAACTGAATATAGAGAAAGAATGGCATGTGGGATACCTACGTGGCATATCAGCAATCCTAAAATGTTAGGATAAGCAGAAAAAAGTCTCCAGTAATTATGGATAGGACTAGTAAAGTAGAATACAACTCTGAGTCCTTTCAATCTGTGTGACTGGAAATTTATCTTTTCAAGGTAAATCATAGATCTACCAAAGAACGAGATTAACATTCTCTACACATTATTTTCCTTATATCGCAAATATTTTTGGATAATTGTAATTCTTTATTTCTGAAAATAAATGATTCTCAAGAAGTAATGTGAACCTAGACCAAAGAACCTTGGTCTATCCATTAAGCAATCAGTGCATTCATTATTGAAAAGTTGTTGTGAAGCACTAATTGCATTGTCTCTATGATGTGCAGGTAAATGCACAATCCACAAAATTTGTTCATCAATACAAAAATGAGCCATATGTTTTAGAAAGACCTTGAGGATAAGCAATGAGTAGAATCAATTGCCTTTTCTGAAGTAATACCATTCTTTTAATTGTGGTAAGCTATTCTCTGAAATTTTCTTGAATATATATATATATTTAAATATCTCTGCAGCTTTTAATTTTAAATGTATTTATTTTTTTAAAGTCTTATAATGTATTTCTCCTCTCTATGCCTCCAATTATATCATGTTTGTATGTATGTATGTATAAACTCAAAAGTACACAATGTCCACCAAAACAAATTTCTACATTGCCTATGTCTATGGATGCATGCCTAATTCTGGATTTTATTGACCATTACTTTTCTGTCTGGAGGGGGATAATGTGATTCATCTTCAGTTTTTTGGACTCATGATTTCTGATTACATTAGTAAGACTATTATTCAAGTTTTTTTTTAATTTTCCATAAAGTTGTTATTATTGTGTAACATGTTCTCCTACATCTACTCATTTCATTCTGCTCAAGAACAAAAAGGTCTTCTTTGGTATTAATGATATTGTCTATTTTGTTGTTTCAGTTAAAATTTATCATTTTCATTTATGTGTGGGGATAGAAACAAATATAAGCATTTATATAGCACATACTTTGGGAAGCTGGGTGGCACAGTGAATAGAGCACTAGTATTGGAATCAGGAAAACTCATCTTCCATTTTCATGAGTTCAAATACCAGCCTTAGACACTTTCTATCTATTTGACCCTGGACAAGTCATTTTATTTCCTTTAATTCAGTTCTTCATCTGTAAAATGAGCTAGAGAAAGAAAGGGCAAACCAGTCCATTCCCTTTACCAAGAAAACCCCAAATGGAGTCACAAAGAGTTGGGCACAATTCAGCAACAACAGCAGCAGTAGCAGCACCTACTATATGCCAGGCACTGTGCTAAACATTTTACAGATGTTATCTCATTTAATCCTCATAACAACCGTGAGCATTAGGTGGTGTTAGTTTCCCCACTTTATAGTTGAGGAAACTTAATGACATGTACAGGTTCACACAGATAGTAAGTACCTGAGGCCAGCTTTGAATTCAGGTCTTCCTAACTGTCCTCTCAACCCTCTAAATACGATTCATTCTACCTACCTTCCCTAAGTCACAATTTGCTCAACATTCCCCACTAGGTGGGAACTCCATGAACTTCTAGCAGTTTGTTTGAGAAGAACTATTACAATTTTTTTTCAGTACCTAAGTGTCCTTTTTCTCATTCCTTGCTCTCCTTAAGGTACAAGGCCTATCTCTATAATACTGAAGTTATTTACTGTAGTTAATTACTGTAATTATAGTTAATTACTGTCATTTCGGTAGTTTTATATGGTTTTTCAGTCATAGAATACCACAGACCACAAAATTCAAAATTACTGTGGCCCAAATCACAATAGAGGGATTCACTGAAGGCATAATTAGACTTCAGCACATTCCAAAAAGAACAGGAAAAGTGCTTTAAACTATATGATCACAGAAAGCTAGGGGTACAGAAAAAAATTATTAGGCTTGTAGCAAAATAAAAAGAAACAAAACAACCTAATAAATAACACATATACTTCACTGTATCTGGTCCATGTATTCAAATTATCTAGAACAAGGTCTTAGAGTTGATTTTTGTGATGATATCAACATGTCAAGCAGGATGGCACACTTGTCTTATTGGGAATAGCACATGGAAAAGATCACAGGCCCACTGAAATATCAGATTGTTCTGGATGAATCTTGCCTTTCATTAGGGTTTTCTAAAAAGTATTAAGCTCATTAAGATTCTGATGAGCTCAGTAATTTGGTGGGAAGCAAAGGCTGATTTGATGAAAATGTGTCACCCAAATTCATTATTAGGAAATTTTCTGAGGTTCATTGAGAGCCACTCAAAATTTACAATATATGTGAATAAGTTTTCTACTACTGTTTTTGGTCATAGCAACTCTCAGAAAACATCTACCATAATTTAAAGTCGTTGTAGCCTTAAAATTACCAACTGTCAAGTATTTAAAGCTTTAGGTTAAATACTCAGTGACCTCCATTTTGAAAAGCCCAGCAAACAAGCCTTCTATGTAAAAGGGATGTCATATAAGTCTTGACATTTAATAAGAAATCCATTTTTCATTGACAATTCATTCTATTTGTAATACTTCAAGTTTCAAGGTTTGCTGTTTTTGTTCAATAAAAATAAATAAAAACTAAAGTTTAAGTATAAACATGAATCTTGAGAATTGGATTTTACAAAAAAAAATCCTTAGTGTTAAACTCTGTCATAGTTAATAAAGTTGCCTTACAACTTTTAGAATTTCATTATAAGAGGGAAATCAAAGCACTCTGTTCTATTATTACCCTAACAGTTTTCCCCATTTCCTTGATGATAAAGATAAATTCTTAATGTATCAAATCACATTTGTAGCACGATTTGCAGACATTGTTCTACTATACAACATTTAATAGAGCTAAATGTTAGCTTCACCGATGTGGAATTAGGGTCATAAGTATAACTAAATAGCCTTTTGGTGATTATAATTAGTATTGAAGACTGGAAATGACCTAGCAAATATTCTCACTTAATTTAAAGTACTTTTGCATCCCCATCTCAGTCAAGAAAATTGATAACCTAACATTCATCTCATTCCTCGAGTCCAGAAATTGACTGATTTTCTGTGTTGTTGTTTTCTGAAGCTTCATCATATCAACAATATTAAGGAAAAAGAGGAACATTTTAGATGAAGACAAAATTTCATGTGGAAACCACTTCTTCTGATGCAACAATAAAGTATACTTGAAAATTTCCAAAATCTAACAGAAAACATGATTTTTAAAAGTATGGATTTATTAAATTTCCATATGTAAAATTAAAGTGATAGGCATGTGTTCTCCCTCTGACAGTTTTAGTACTGGTTTATTCACAGTACTTCAAGGAATGATTGTAACTTTTCAGTTTTGCCTTTTTCTGCATTTTCCAATTTTTAATCCATTTCATCTATAAGTTATGTGATGGTTCCTAAGATGTAAAAACTGGGCTAAAATCATAATTGAATTAATTGAAATTAAATTTGCTCCTCTCCAGTTTCTAACCACAGCTCCTTATCCTCCCTTTAGGGATCAAGTTGAACTCGCGCCCCCCCCCCCAAAAAAAAAATTCTCTACATGACACTGTTGTAATACATGTTTTCTCTTCTTGAGGCAAGACATTATTTTCCCTCCTAGGCACTCTCACTTTCCATTGTCCTTCCTGAATTGAACATAATATTTCACATATAGTTTCATAAGGTCATACACTACCAACTCTGCTTATTTTCTGATTTTTTATTGCAATATCACTGCTTACACTTAACTCAAGAAGCACATTGTAGATGAAACTTTAATTAATACTCCATGTAGTAATTCCTTCCTCTCCATTGTAATGGTAATGAAATTTGAAGATCCCTTTGTATTGGAAAACTAAGAGGTATTTAGCACATAGTTTCAAATTAAGCTTCTGTTAAAGAAACAGAAGTCATTATCCCCTCTTGCTGACTGAATGGGAAGGGGCTGAACAGGGAGGAGCTATGCGGTATTTAGGGAAGAGCACAAGCTGGATAGTCAGAATTTCCTGGGGTAAGTTACATGGAATCAGGGCAGCTGCTACTGGACTGAAGACTGAATTGAGAAGAACTGAGAAGAGGAATGAGAATTGAGAACTGAGAAAGAATTTCTTGGAGCAAGCCACATGGAGGCTAGATAAAGTGATTTTGATTTTGAGAATGGAGTTTATGCTGCTGAAGACTTCTGAGGGCCAGGAGGAGCTCCAGAAGACTGAGGAATCATGACTGTGGTCCCAATACTTTGTACAAACATTGTTGTGACTTTGTTAATGTCTATGAGTGTTCTTATGGCTTTGTTAAGCCTTGTCTTCCCAGGAACAGATATTGGAAAAGATTTGAGATGGACTGGACATGGTGAGACCCAATATGGAACAGGGACTGCATGGAGAGCTGGACAAGGTGCTGGGAGCTGTCTGCCTTTGAACTCAGGTAGCAGTTGGTTAGATTTGGGCAAGAGCTGGGACTGTGGAAAGGGAACCATGGAAGTTGCAAGCCTGCCCCAAGAAAAGACTTCTCTGTGGGTTCTGAGTAGCGACTGATGAAATGGATACTGAGCAGTGACTGACGAAATTGTAATTTACTTGTGACCTAGGGGTGGATGGCTTTTTTATTTTCCTCTACCCCTTAAGAGGGTACTGAGTAGTGACTGTTAAAAGTTGTTACTTAACTGCACTCCACGGGTGGAGAACTTTGACTTTTGTACTTTGTGACCCTTAGGGAGCAAGCCTCCTTAAGGATGATTGAATGATTGAGTTACTAAATGATTTTACTTTGTTGAAAACTATGTGGCCATTTTAGTGATAAGTTGTTGAGTTGTGACATGGTGAATTCTGTATTTTGATTTTCTGTGATAAGTTGTAACATTGTGAATGCTATATTTTGAATCATACAGCCTCCAAAGTGGCAGATTAGGGGAAGTCAAGTAGCTGAACTTTCAATATTACTCTCCAAAAAAAAGTTTAAAATAACACCTCAAATCATATTTTGGAGCAGCATAGTAAAGAAAAGATCTGGACAAGACACTTTCCTGGCATAAGAAAGCTTGAGAGGTTGGCAGGAGAAGTGTGTGGCTCAGGTGTAGAGGCCTATCCAGAGACTACATTTACCATGGGGGGGGAGGGGGGGAGAGGGGAGGGGGAGGAGGGCAACAGTTTCAGGAACAACAGCACCTTCAGGAACTCTTAATCCAAAGATTGGAAGGGAATCTGGCAATTAGCCACAAAGAGCTTACAAGGGACCTTCTGATGGCCCTGGGTACAGTTGGTGCTGATTGGCAGTTCTATTACCACACCCAAATGTTTTTGGATAGAGTGGAGAGCTGATGTCAGTCACAAGGGTGCAGTACACATGCTGGTATTGGTGCTGGTCACAGTGCCATAGTCCAGAGCCTCTTCCTTGGTGAAGATGAAAGTGAAGAGCAGAAAAGCAGGGACCATACCTATCCCAGAACCATACTGCCTCCAAAGGACCAAAACCTTGGAGATCACACAGAACTCGCTCTGAAAACAGCACCATGAAAAATCCTTAAGCTTGGCACATTGCCTGCTCAGCCCCAAGCATTGCTGTTGTTCAGTACTTTGAGGCTCTTTGTGACCCTAATTTGGGTTTTTGTGGCAAAGAAACTGTATTGATTTGCCAATTCCTTCTTCAATTCAAAAGATAAAGCGAGGAAAACAGGTGACTAACACAGGATCACACAGTTATTTAGTAAGTATCTGAGACTGAATTTAAACTCATGAAAATGAACCTTCCAGATTTCAAGTCCAATGTTCTATCCTCTATACCACCTAACTGCCTCATCCTCAGGTGAGCAGAGCCCAAATCTAATATAACATTCAAAGTCAACAAAAAAAGGCTAGGAAAACAAGGAAAAAAAGCTACTATGGTGGCAGGGAAAAGCAAGACAAAACTCAGAAGAAGGCAATATTGTGAAAATTGCAAAAACACCTGCCAAAAAAAGTCTCAAAAAACATGCTCCTTGGATCCAACCCTAATGAGAGTTCCTAGAAGAGACAAAGAAGGAGATATGAGCAGCAGAGCAAAAAAAGTTGGGAAAGAAATGAGAATTATGCAAGAAAATTATGAAAAGAGAATTAACAGCATAGTAAAAGAAGCCCAAAAACACTAAAGAAAATAATACCTTAAAAACAGAATTGGTCAAATGTAATCCACTGAAGAGACCTCCTTAAAAGCAAAATTGGCCAAATGTAAAAGGATATACAAAATTTCACTAAAGAAAAGAACTCTTTAAAAATTAGAATTGAGAAAATGGAAGCTAACAACTCCGAGAGCCATCAAAAAGCAATAAGACAAAGTCAAAAGATTGAAAAAAATAAAAGAAGAAGAAAATGTGACACATCTCATGAGGAAAATCAACTGGGAAATCGACCTGGGAAATAGATCAAGGAAACATAATATTATAATTATTAAACTACCTAAAAGTCATTATCTAAGAAAGACGCTACACATCATATTTCAAGAAATGATCAAGAAAAACTGCCCAGAGAGCTTATATCTACAAGGTAAAATGAAAATTAAAACAATTCATCAATCACCTCCTGAAAGAGATCCCAAAATGAAAACTTCCAGGAATATTATGGTCAAATTACAGAGTTCCCAAAACAAAAGGAAAATCTTGCAGGTAGACAGATTTTTTTTTAATTCTGAACCCACAGTCAAGATCACACAAAATTGGTAAACTACCACTATAAAGCAGAAGGTTTAGAATTTGATATTCCAGAAGGTGAAGGACCTAAGATTATGACTAAAAAAAAAAAGGAAAAACAGCCTACCCAGCAATACAGAGTATAATACTTGAGGGGGAACATTGATATTTACTGAGAGGAATTTTAAGCATTCCTGATGAAAAGATCAGATACAATAAGAAAATTTGACATTCAAATAAAGACTGAAGAGAACCATTAAAAAGGTAAACATGAAAAAGTGGTCGTAATATCGTCAATAAATTTAGAATTTTCATTCCTTTATGGGATAGGAGCAATGCATGTAACTCCTAAGAATTTTCCCGTTATTAGGGCTGATAAAAAGAGTTTGCATAGCAGAGGTTATAGGTGTCACTTAATTATGCTGAATGTTCTCAAAAAATAGAAAAGTACACTGGGAAAATGGGAAAAGAGAGGTAGAATAGAGAAAATTTCTTCCATATAAAAAAGGCATATAAGCAAGAATTTTTTAAAAAGAGGGGAAACTAGAGGGAGATAATATGCAATGCTGGAACTTTACTCTCATGGGAATTAGATTAAAGGGTGAAAAATACACACATACACATAAATATTATACATATATACACATATATGTGCTTAGGTGTTTATAGAAACATAACTTAATAGGAAAATAAGAGGGAAGGGGCTAAAAGAAAGAGAGGGATTATAAAAGGGAGGGAAGATTAAGGGAGGCAGTGGTTAGAAGCAAAATATTCCTTTGAGGAAAAATAGGATAATGAAAGAGAGAGGAAGAGAAACAGAAGAAAATAGGATGGAGGGAAAGATACAGTTATTCATCATAAATGAATATGAATAGGATGAGCTTACCCAGAAAATGGAAGCAAACAGCAGAATGGATTTGAAATAAGAATCCTAAAACATTTTGTTGAAGACAAACTTAAAACAGAGAGACACAGAGAGAATTAAAATAATGGACTGAAGCAGAATTTAATATGCTTCAGATGAAATAAAAAAAGGAAGGAGTAGCAATCATGATTTCAGAGAAACCAAAAGCAAAAATAGATCTAATTAAAAGAGAAAATCAGGGAAACCATATTATACCAAAACAGACCACAGACATTGAATGTTGAAAAAAAAAAATTATAGTAAGTTTCTCTAATGAAGGCCTCATTTCTCAAATATATACTGAACATAAGTAGAGCTGTGTTAAATTTATAAAATGTAATAACCATTTCTCAATTTACAAGTGGACAAAGGATATAATCACATTTAAGAAGAAGAAATCAAAGCTATCTATAATCATATAGAAATGCTCTGTCACTATTAATTAGAGAAATGTAAATTGAGATCACTCGCAGGGATTCTGGTACTACAGCAGAGGAGGTTAGAGATGTCCAGACTCCCTGTGAGCCAAGAAAACCTCTGTGAGATGAATATAGAGCCGCAAAAGTTCAGGGACAAAGCAGTTGTTCCCCTAAGAAACTTGAGAAGACCTGAGAGAACATAGGACATCCAGGGGCTGAGGTCTGGCCTGAACAAAGGGTATTAACATCTAAGCCGACTCTATTGAACTAAAAAACAGCAGGCCCTGCAGTAGCTCTGTCCAGAAGCAGACTAGGCCTCAAGAAATTTCACCTCAACTCTCACTTCACTCATAACCTCTAGAAATTTTACTTCACAAACTTTCACCTCACAGCTTCATGAACTTTCACCTCATGAACTTTAATCTCACAAACTTTCATCAGACTGACAGGGGAAATATTGAAGGACCCACCACTGATTCCAGAAGTTAAGTCAAACAGTGGTACCTGGAGGTAATTCCTGGCTGCTGCTGTGGGCAAGGGGGAACAGGCATTTGCCTGGTGAGTGTGGTATCACAGGGATTAAGAACATTTTCAGTCTGTTTAGAAAAGAAAGGGGTCTCTGAGGTCAAGCCTCTGATAGAATTCATAAAACAATAATAAGGAGGATGTGAGGCCTAGGACAACATTATTCACAACTGGGATTAAAATTTGATTAACAACAAGCTGCTAAAAATAAGAAAATAAAAATGAGTTAACAAAGGAAAAAGAACTAGAGCATAGATAACTCTTTTGGTTTCAAAGAAGGTCTGGGTTCAGATTGTTTCATTTTTCTCTTTGTTTCTGCAGCTTTAATCATAATTCTACATAAAAGGTGATTCATTAATTCCCACTGAATGATTGGCTGCCTGTAATGCGAATGTAAATTTTAAAGATCTTCCCTGCCCCTAGGCTAAAGTGCACCAGAAGCCTGGGGAGGGAGGCTTGTTTTTCAGTAGATACTTCTTGATTGGCCAGGGAGTCAATAAGGTTGTTACATTCTCTGAGCCAGGAGAAGGCTATATAAGCCCTGATATGTAGCTTTGTTTTGGGACTCACTTTGAGAAGTGTTCTGTGATTTGATCTGAATTCTGGGAAGCCGTTGTTGAGAGTCCCCCGGCTTTGAAAAACCCAGAATGTGGAAACCCAGATGTCGACTGGGTATGAATGTAATGGTTGGACAGTTTGGAAATCTGTCTACTTGATGTTTCTGTCTTGATAATTATGCCTGTATACTTTGAGGTTCAGGGTGCTGACCTTTTCTCCTGAACAAGGTAAACGATATATGTCTGACTGATTAAAGTAAGCTTGTTAAGCCATTTTGAGTTGCTTTCCTTTAACAAAGCAGATCCAAGAACCTGTGGTAGCTGCAAACCCTGAGGACGCTTGGGGTGCTTGCTGCTACACTGCCCAAGAGTAGTCACCTTTAGGACCCTCCTTTTCCTTTGGGGAATAATGAAAAGTTGAAACAAAGTGATCTAAAAAGTGTTTTTCCAGTTAAACATTTCATAATTCAGTTGAAGGTTCTAGACATGGGAGAATTCCTGATGGATAACAAAATGAATTGATAAGAAGCATAGCACACTCAACCTCTGTTTGCCTAAGTTTTCCTTTCCTGTAAAACAGTGATAATAGTATGTCAGTGTTGTTGTGAGGAATGAATGAGTGCCACCTAGCATTGAGCACGGAATCTGACCAATAGTAAGTGCCATATAAATGTTAGCTATTGTTGATGTTATTAGTGGTAGTATTTTTAATTACACTAGTAAAAACACTAGGCTTAAAAGGATTTAGGCCTAAACCAAAACCATTGTTTTGGTTCCTATTAACTGATGTCAGAAAACTACTTTTTATGCCTCAGTCTCCTGATCTGTACAAAAAGGCACTGAAACACATTGTTTCTAAAATTCCTTTGGGTTCTAACCTGCTATGATACTATAAGTGTTTTAACATTGAAAAAGAAATCCATAGAAACAACATATTTATGTAGTATCTAGAAAGGGTTAGTATAAGTTTTGTTCACAGAAAGTTTTGCAAAGTTAATTCTGAAAACAGTATCAAACTATACATCTCATTATTTATATAAGATTTTTTTAGAGACATGGTATTACATATAGCAATCATAGATGGAAGAATCTACTCTTTACCAAACATTTTATATAAATATTGTTCTCATTTAAACATAGCTGACAGCAATCAGACTTTAAATCACCTCATTTACAGCTGCTTTTGCACCTAATGAGGGATGGTAAAAAAAAAAAATACCTGAAAGGGATCATAGCAGAAAGGAATGACTTGAAATAGAGTAGAATCTCTCTAATTCACATTAAGAACAAAGACAAAGGAAAATAACACAAGTGGGCATTTTAATGAGAATCTAAACAAATGTAATTGAGATCATTTAGACTATATTAAGTAACCTATAAATACATACTTTTAGTTTATAAAATTTCACACATTTTGGTATCTTTATTCTCCATACTCAAAAAGGGTCAAGATAAAAGTGGCATTCTCTTATATACCCCGCATTTTCTAATTTTCAGGCCCTTTTTCATAATATTCTATTTTCAAGGAAAGTTCATTCACTCTTTTCTCTATTCTTCCCTTTCCACTGAGTTCCTCAACTTAAATATCACCTTTTCTAAGGACCTTTTGATGAAAGCACTCCTGCTACCACATTGCCCCTTCACCCTTAAATCTCATGCCTTACATAGCCCTCAGTGTCATGGATGTACTTTTCATGTGTTGCTTTGGATTTTATTTTTATGTGATAGTGTCATATTCCCTAAATAGACAAACCCTATTGGTTCTATGAAGACAGGAACTGTGTTGTATGAAAACTCTGTATTTTTCTCAGCTCTTCACAGGATAATATATGATCTCCTTATACTAGATGTGAAACAAATGCTTTCTAATCTGTTATAAAATCATGGTAGAACTCTGTGACTAGATCATACAGAATTTATGAATGCATTCAACTGTCTTAAACTTCTGAAATTACATTTGTTTTTCACTGTATACACATAGCAGGTTTCTTTTGATTCAAGAATAACTATCATGAAGAATGGTTGAGAATTTAGCTAGAAGCAGTAAAACTGCAGGTGGTACTTAACAAAGGTAAGAGGGTTAGCAAGTAATGACAGATGTATTCTTTTTTTTTTTTTAAAGAAATCAGGGTTAAGTAACTTTCTCAAGGTTACATGGCCAGTTATTTCTGCATGTGGTGCTAAGTATCTGAGCTCGGATTTGATCCCAGGTCATCCCAACACTGGGGCCGGTGCTCTTATTCGCTGAGCCACCTGGCTGCCCCTAAGCAATTGGGGTTAAGTAACTTGCTCAAGGTTACATGGTGAGGTGTTTCTGGGTGGGTGCTTAGTGTCTGAGCCCAGATTCGATCCCCAGGTCATCCCGACACTGGGGTCGGTGCTCTTACTCGCTGTGTTACCTGGCCTCCCCTGGATGTATTATTTTAAGATAAAAAGGAGGTACACTTTTATCATTAATCATGTGATAGTACAAGGTCAAAATAGAATTAATATGTCTTAAATAACAGCTAGTATTTATATAGCACCTACTATATGCAAGACACTCTGCTAAGGCCTTTATTTTATCCTCACAACAATCCTGGGAGATAGGCGCTCTTATTACCCCCATTTTACAATTGAGGAAACTGAGGCTAAGAGAAATAAAATTATTCCATCCAGTAAGTATCTGAGGTTGTATTTGAACCCAGGTCTTCCTGACTCCAGGTCTATCACTTAATCCCTGTACCACTTAGCTGCCTTATAGAAGATTATTATTATTGTCTAATATAATGCATCTTGGTAAATAGAGACAATTTTTAAGGCATTCATTACTGTTTCAAGCATAGATAAAATTTCAGGCATTTTTCCTAACTAAATGCTAGCTATCAGACTGTAACTTCCTTAAGAATAAGGTTTGTTTTATTTTTCTTTAATTCATTCATTTGTTCATTCATGCATGAATGCATTTTATTTAGTTATGTATGTATGAGTGTTTATATATGTATATACATAAACATATCTATGTGTATATATATATATATATTTATTTATTTATGTATATCTATGCACACATGGATATATTTTTATTCCTCTAAGCTGGAATGGAATGTAACAGGCATATCATAAATGCTTTGTCGATTGATGACCATTTACCATATTGAATATTTCCAATAATAATCATAATACATTGATAACATTTATATAGTACTTAAAGTTTTATGAAATATTTTACATATATTATCTCCTTTGACCCTCGCAACAACTCTGAGAGGTAAGTGCTATTGTTAACCCCATAATTACTGGAGAGGAAAGTGAGACAATCAGAGATTGACTTGTTTAGGCTTATACAACCAGTTAATATCTTAGGCTATATTTGTACTGTCTTTCAAAGTCCAAGACCAGTGCTCTATCTACTGTGCTATACACCTGCCTAGTGTTGTCAATTTCATGAGAGTTTGGATATATTCATAGAGATATTCACATATCTATTACCTATATATCCACATTATATATAGATATTGTATTTTATATGTGTTATACAGAAATCTTAGAGGTAGTTATGGTAAAGTTAAATACTAAAAGAAAATATATTAATGTAATTTAAACAATTATTCTAAATACAATCTCTGGCTACTGAAGAAAGCTTCTTTAGAACCTATATGAAAACATTGCTGGTAAAATCAGAGTAAACAAGAATGACCTTGGAAAAGATGAAATCCACATTTTTAATGGTGTCTTATAGACTCTCCTTAATATGTATCTAAACAACTTGATCTAATTATTGGGTGAAATGAATGCATGCCCTCCTGAAATAGCAAAAATAGGCACTCTCATTTATTCTGAAGGCAAATTGGCTCTACTGGCTTTGAGTGGAAATGACCTCAAGGAAGAGATTCATCTGTTGGCTCATTATTACCAGAAAGGTCAATGCAGTTTTTACTAAAAGTAATAATGTTGTATTTAGTAGATATTCACCAATGGTAAATGGCCAACTGCAAAGAAAATCTCCTCTAAAATGATGAATTCATTGAGCTCTTTCAGTGACATAATTTGAAATGAAAACATCTAATAATAGTTACCATAAAATTATTCTTTCTAAAGTCATCTTTACTGTCAAAGCAACAATTAAATTAAAACTTTTCATTAGCAGCCTACTCAAATGTTATTTTTTAAAAAGAAAAATACATTCAATGATAGCTATATAGACAGCCTTATTCCTTTTACAATTTTCTACAATTCTCTTCTGCTCATTGTTAAATTTTCCATTATTTTTTCATAGATGTGGTGAAGATATAGTGAGAAACTTTCCGCATGTAAAGTGAAGATACTTCCTCCCACTCATCTCCAGAAAATAAACATACACAAACTTATATGCCCACTCAGACACATACACACACATACACAAACACACACAAACAGAGTTCTGGTTTGGTACTAAAAGTCTGTTTATACTTAGAAAGGTCAAGATAAGAAAATAAAAATAATTTTTAAAAAGACAAAAACAAAAATTAAAGAACACATTTTTAACACCATGACACTAGAAAAGAGGATGCTGAAATAACAAGGAGTAAATAGGGACACAAGTATTGCCATTGAATAGTCTTATGTATAAGATCAGTCACATCTATATTTAAAATATGCTTAACAGATAAATTTGTACAAAATAAATATCTGCTTAATCAGGCTAATAAACTTGCCAATGAAATTAGCTTAGTCTCATGGCAACTCAAAATATACTTATTTCTCTATAGTACACCATGAGTGGTTGGTTAATTTGCTTATTCATTTTTGCTTTTATTCAGTCATGTCTGACTATGCATGACTCTATGGACCATAGTATGGTCCCCAATGCTGACCATGGGGTTTTCATGGCAAAGATGTGGTTTGGCATTTTCTTCTCCAGTGGATTAGGGTTAAAAGAAGTTAAGTGACCTGCTCAGGGTGACAGAGCTAGTAAGTGTCTAAGGCTGGATTTGAACTCAGGTCTTTCTGGATCCAGGCCCACTACTATATTTATTTATTTTTTAAGCAATCGGGGTTAAGTAACTTGCTCAAGGTTACATGGCCAGTTATTTCTGGGTGTGGTGCTGACTGTCTGAGCCCGAGAGATTCGATCTCCAGGTCATCCTAACACTGGAGTCGGTGCTCTTACTCGCTGAGCCACCTGGACACTCCTAAGCAATTGGGGTTAAGTAACTTGCTCAAGGTTACACAGCCAGGTGTTTCTGGGTGGGTGCTAAGTGTCTGAGACCGGGATTCGATTTCTAGGTCATCCTGAAACTGGAGCCAGTGCTCTTACTCGCTGTGCTACCTAGCCACCCCCCGTACTATATTTATTAAGCCACCTAGCTGCCTTCAATCAATCATAGCATGAAATTAAAACTGAGAAGTAGAGGAAGGAGAGAAAAATCCACCATGCTTAAGATGAGTGAATGAGAGAAGTTGAAACCTGGAGAGAACTGAGATACAGATGGACATGAATGAAAAATGATTGAACAACAGCAGCAGCAGAGACCACTTCTAACACGTGGATTCGAAGGGTTAACTGAGGCTTTAGGAAAGAGTTAGGACACAGTGTGACTTCAGTATGAAGGGATTGTAGTGGAAGTACAGAGTGAGGACTGGAGAAGAATGAGGTTCTCCATGTATGTCCCCCCAAAAAAGAGTTCTTAGTGTACAATATGAATCAGTTATAAGACAGATATTAGTAATTACCAAAAAAAAAATCAACTTATAAACAAAAACAGTACCAATGTTCATTGTCAAAATAAAACAGAATTCAGTAACAACTTAAAATTACTAATACAATTTCTTGAGACACAACGTAAAGCAGTTTGACAACATAAATTTTTAAAACTTTTAATTAAAAAAAAAAACCTGGGGCAACTAGGTGGCAAAGTGAATAGAGCACCAGCCCTGGAGTCAGAAGGACCTGAATTCAAATACAGCCTCAGACATTTAACACTTACTAGCAGTGTGACCCCACTTACCTTGCTTTCCCCACTCCAAAAAGGGCAAAAAATAAAAATAAACAGATCCTTAATGTGAGAAAACTATGATCTCCATTAAATATTGAGCTTTAATTATTTTTAATAATAAATAATATGTGTTAGTTACAATAAATTCTCAAAGTCTCTAAGAAACATGCAAGGGACACAACTTACAAACCTTTCTTACAGGAGACAAATATTTGATCCTGGCTTGGACAGGCAATGAAAATAGCAGAGAAAAAAAAAAGAAAAATAGCAGAAAACAGTACTGCTGCAGAGATTGAAATAAATGGGGAAAATGACCTTGAAGAAGAAAAAAAAAGGTGTTGTTTTTATTCTATTTAAGAATACTAGAACTTGAGGAAAATAGAAAAAAGTTCAATTACTGAAATCTGAAAAGTTACATGGAGCTCCCTGGGAAGATATTGAAGGAGTTTCTAGGTACATTGGAGATTGATGTTGCACTGGTTATTTATCATTTATAATTTCACTCCATTTTTCTTTAACATATATGAATTACTTTTTCTACCCATAATTGTCATTAATACTTAGAATCATGGTCTTTAAACTTATTAGTTGAACAAAGAAAGAATCCAGATTTGAGGTAAAATGACAAAAGTTGAAAAGTACAAAGGGAAATGTGACTGATGTATCCATCAATCAATCAATCAATCAATCAATCAATCAATCAAGAAGCATTAATTAAAGGCTGATTATGTGCCTGTCATTATATATGGTCCTGGGGATAAAAATACAAAGCATGGAATAATTATTTTTCCTCAAGTTGAGTCAACAAAGCATAATAAATGATTTTGTGTCCTTTGTATGAAAGGGTAAAGATATGTGTACAAAAATCATTTCTTGAAAAGAAATTAACTAAAAGCAGATTAAAAGGAAAAACACAGTACAGACGTGTACATACACACACACAGACTATTGCTGAAGGAAAAGAATTGGTGAGGCAAAAATCTTACATTATAATGAGCCATTAGATTGTGCTGTTAGGTTTGCGCAGCTAAGTGTCTGTGTATAAAAAGGAAATGGAACAGATTTGGGGGGGACAGAGGGGAGAGTAAAGAAGCACCCTCAGAGTCACCATGATATCTATGTATGGAACATTTGTCTCCCCTGTTCACATGTTGCCTGGAAAATTTGTCTCCCCTATTCAAATGTTCTTCAAACCTGTGACTTCACTGAAAATCATTTTATACTTCCCTAGTTGACTCTATCCTACTTCATAATAGCTTTCCAAATATTTTAATACCTCCTGAAATTTCCCATAGCTATTTCATCACTGCCATCTTAGCTGAAAACCTTGTCAAATATTTCCCTGAAAAATGTTGAGGCCTCCTAATTAATTCAAATCTTCCAGATACCTTCTACTACCATCTCCACATTCACCATATCTCACATAACATTTCTCTTTGTAAAGGTAAGCCCCTCTACATATACAAGTGACACCACTGCAACCTGTCTTCTCCAATATATTCATATTATCCCCTCGTTTTCCCCACTCTGTCACTTATCTTCACCATCTCCTTCTCTATTGACTGCATCTCAACTGCCAGTGAACATACCCATGGCTACCACCTCCTCCCCAAAACTCTCATTTGATCTCCATCTCCATTATCATCCTATGTCTCTTAACTGCAATATCTCTGCAGCCTTTAACAACTTTTGTTGATTCTCGTCTCCTTTATAGTCTCTTTCATGTTTTTCTTGGTGTTCAAAGCACTATTATCTCCTGATTTTCTTCCGGCTTATCTTGTCCTCCATCTACACAACTGAATTTTCATCTAAGTCATGCTTGTTAACTGTGGTCATCAGTCAATAATAGTAAAAATTAATCAAGCTCCTAAGACATTCCAGGCTTTGTACTAAGTTTGAAGGAGACAAATATGGGGGAAAAAAAGTCACTGACCTCAAGAAATGTATAATCTAATGGAGAAAGACAATAACAACAAAAAATGAAGATGAAAGGGAAGTGAGGTGTCTATCTCAAGGGCATTGCTGTTCCTCCTTCATCCTTGAAGAGGACCAATGACATCAGGAGAGTCATGTCTTGTCTTGCCAGTGACCTAGATCTGAGTGAGGCAGAGTTATGAAAAGGTAATCAACATTAGTCTCTCCTCCAGTAATCTAAATCCAGTGGCAAGACACAGGTCAAGACAATTGTCAATGGCCTCAGATGCAGTGGGAGACCTTGGCTTTTTTAAACTAAGGTCTTTCCCAGGCCTCAGTTTGTCTGAGGCAATACCCATTCAGTAGTTAAAGGCTAGGTAAGAATTAAGGTAAAAGATGAACTAGTTTTGTCTACATAAAAGAATCAGCCTGGGAGGAGAAGAATCCAAGTTTCTGGCCAGAAAAGAAACAATTGCTATTTACATTCACTATGAGCCATCAAAACCCAAACAATAAGCGAATGAGGCTTGGGTTGGACCTATTATTGACCAATCAGTGAAAGCCAGAGTGATTTGGGTTTAAAGGCAAGGCATCATTAAATAGCTCTATTTGCATCACAATTGGCTTTATCAAAGCCTTGTTTCTCAAAGCTAAATTTAAGGAAATCATAAATTAAAACTGCAAGACACAAAGAGTTAATTGTCCAAATTTTTCAGGAAAAAAATGATAGAATAAATAGGGAAGAAAAAAATCTAGTCTCTAAACTGTAAGAAAATTTACAAAGTATAGTCATTAAAAATTGATGTTCCTTTAGAGAGGACACCCACATGGTTAAAGCGAGAATGGAGGAAGAGGAGGAAAAAAAGGAGGAAGAGGAGTACTTTGGGGCATGGTGGAAAATTTTGAGAAGTTCTAGAATGGTGCAGCCAGGTGAGACCTGAACACTTCTTAAATGGAAGTTTTGGAATCCATGGTTCCACTTTCCAAAAAGACAGAAGTTGGTAATAAAAGGATTTACCAAGGTTGATGGAATCTTATAGGATAGCAAGATTATAACAATAATGAGTTCCTGGGGCATAGCGGAAAAATCAGAAAAGTCCTACAGTGATATAATCAGGTGAAAAATGATTTTTGTGTCCTACAGAACTCTATCTTGGGCCTTCTTTTCTTCTTCAATCCTTTTTGTTTCATTCAGTGATGTCAATGATCTTTTCTAGCCTGATAATTCTCCAATCTCCTTATCCTGTCCTAAACTCTCTCCTGCCTTCCACTATCCCATCTCCAACTGCTTATTAGACATCTCAAACTGTAAGCCCTATAGACATCTTAAATCTGACATGAACAATATGAACATCTTAAATTCAATCTGAACAGAACAACTCATTATCTTTCCCCCAGAACAGCCTCCTTTCTGCATAAATTCCTTATATCTATGGAAAGAACAACCATCACCCTAGTCTTCTAGACTTCTTAACCTAGGTCACGTCTTTGATACCTCATTTTCTCACTTTAGAAAATGTGTTACCAAAGCCTGTTTATTTCACCTTTAAAACATCTTCTCATACTGCCACAGATCTTTCCATCACGCCATTTCATCCTCCACTCAGATGTGGAGAGTGATGTTCCGAAAGTCTAAGTGTATACGTCTCTTTTCCCCACTCTACTCCTCACCAACCTCCATACACAGTAAATAAACTCTAGCACCTCCCTACCACCTCTAGGACCAAATATAAGGTCCTTTGTTTGGCATGCAGTGCCCATCCCACACACTTTCATTCTTCTGGTCTTCTTACATGTTACCACCTAACTATCCCCTCTCATTCTGTGATCCAGTGACCTCCCTGCTGTTCCTCAAACAAGACACTCAATGTACTAATCAGGAATATTTTAGCTGACTGTCGTCATTCCTAGATTTTTTTCCCTTTGTTATGTGTGCATCCTTACTTCCCTCATTTCTTCCAAGGCGCACCTAAATCCCACTGTCTGTATAGGAAGCTTTCCCAATGCCGCTTAACTCTAGTCTTTACACTCTTGATTATCTCTAGTTTATGCTTAATGTATCTGTGTTGTGTGCATCGTCACTTTTATGTTGTGTCTTCTATGAAACTGTGCGTTCCTTCCCAGCAGGTGGTATGTTTTGCCTTTTCGTTGCATCCTAAGGGCTCCACGGCTGGGGGAGTCTCTTAGTATACAGTCGGTATTTGATAAATGTTTACTGAATAACTGACAACTCATCATCATTGGAGGAACCCAAAATCCTCTCATTTTATATATAAGGAAACTGCTGATCAGAAAAGTGAAGAGAGTGTCCCAGGTCAACACACATAGTACGTAGCAGAACTGAAATTCCAATCCAAGTTTTCTTGAGTACAAATCAAGAGTATTTTTTAATACAGTGTGCAAATGTTTATAAACAAGGCAACATCTTTAATTATACAGTATAATATAAGATAAGCATATAATTTATTAATTTAGAAGTTGTTTTATTTCTTTGAAACTGATCTCTTAAATTCTGTAGCTAACAAAAATGCTAAAATAGCCACTATAACTTTTCTTCCTCCTTCCCCAAATCTTTGCTTTCCTAAACCATATGACTCAAGATTAAATAATATAACTTTCATTCAATCTAACATGATTTTCTTACCTTCACTGAAAATGACCTGCCATCTCTCGACCCTTTAGTAGGATATTGAGTATATTCCAGAGTCTTATTATATTCTGTTCTGCACTATAGTTATTATACATTTGTTACATAATGACAATTATTTTTATATGTCACATACACCCCAATAGGAGGTTGCATGTTCTTACAAAAGTGTTGTAAGAACAGGGGCAAGTCTGGATTATCTTTTTATCTCCCTCAGTACTTAGTACACCGCATCATGCATAGTAGATATTCAACAATTGACTACTAAATAAATTAATTAATGGATGAATTATGACAATGAGGTGGACCTTGAGGAAATGATCAAGGAGTGTGCTGACTATTATACATGGTAGCCATCAGCTACTCCATATTTAATAAGTGACTAGATGAAGACTGTGGCAGGAGCTCATTACTGGTACTTTACTTGTAGCCAACCTCAATTATTACTGTCACAGCACCGTGTACTGAAAAGTATATTGTGATGCATGATGCTCCAGAAGTTTTCTGCTTCTTTTTTCTTTTTTTTTTTTTTAAACAATCAGGGTTAAGTAACTTTCTCAAGGTTACACGGCCAGTTATTTCTGTGTGTGGTGCTAAGTATCTGAGCCCAGATTTGATCTCCAGGTCATCCTGATACTGGAGTCAGTGCTCTTACTCGCTGAGCCACCTGGCCACCCCTAAGCAATTGTGGTTAAGTAACTTGCTCAAGGTTACACGGCCAGGCGTTTGCTTCTTTTTTCTTGATTAAATAAAATGGACTCAATGTATAATCCTACTTTATCTTCAACAAAGAAACTCTTCATTCAAGATGTTAAATTCAAGCAAAATCTCATTATGACATATTGCCCAGTGCTTGCTGGGATGGCACTTTCTAAATATGGATATGTGCTTAAAATAACTTGCAGAAAAATTTATTTTCTATTGTATAGTAACTGGAGATACACCACTATTTAAGACCAGATATTCCATAGCTAATTATCAAATAGTGAAAGAGTATTGTAAACACTGTAAGGTATATGCCACAGCCCATTCCTATGCACCTTCTGCCTTTAGCCCCTGGGATGTCTGCATGAGCTGTTGTTTTCTCTTTGAATTAAATCTCCAGACTGTTGTAGGCTGTAGGCAAGCTCCAAAGATTAAAAACCTCCTGGATGATTGGGACAAAAAAAGGTTTCCTTTTTCCTTGGTCAAGTAAATCTAAATCCTTCCAAAATATATCATCCTCGAATCACCCCTAAACTAACTTCTTTGATCTTATTGTGGCCACATCATCAGTCTTCTTCATAGAATCAGTCTTTATGTGGACACTACAGTACATGACTGAGATAGTTTGAAACCTTCCTCAGGAGATGCAGAATAATTGGGGCAATGCTGAAACATTTGAGGTATATGATTGTGATTAAAATTATTATGCTATGAGATGAACTATTATGCTGTAAATTATACTGATGAACAAAATAACTTCAGAAAAATCTAAAAATACTTTCGTGAATTCATTTAATTTAAAACAAGCAGAACCAGAAGAATTGTGTACATTAACAGACATATTGTAATGATGATCACCTGTAAAAGACTTAACTACCCCAATCAAGACAATGATCTAAGACCATTCCAAAGGACCCATGATGAAAAATTCTATCCATCTGCAGAGACAGAACTGATGAAATCTGAGTGCAGAGGGAAGAATGCTTTTTTTCACTTTATTTTTCCTAGGGTGTGTGTGTGTGTGTGTGTGTGTGTGTGTGTGTAACTGCTTGCCTTCTCAAGGATTGGGAAGGAAGGAGAGAAACTGGAGTTCATTTTTTTTGAATCATTAATATTTTTTTATATTTAATTAGGAAATATTTAACAAAATACAATTAAAAATCCTTTAATTTTTTTTTTGATAGAATAGATCTTGTTGTCACAGCTTAGTTTAAATTTGTGTATGCTTCAGTGGAAAGAAGAACCAGCCTGAAACCAGAAGACCAGGGTTCAAATTCTGGTCAGATCACTTACTAGTCCTGTAATTGTTGGTAAAATTATTCAGTCAGCCAACTAGCAAATGCTAGTAAGTGCCTACTCTGTGTCAGATACTGTGCTTAGTTCTTGAAATATAAAAAAAGGCAAAACAAAACAGTACGGAACCTACTCTACAGGATCTCATTCTTACAGGAAAGAGAAAATGCAAACAACCATGTACAAACACGTTATATGTAGGATAGATTGGCGATAGTCTCAGAGGAAAGGCATTAAGATTAAGAAAAGCTAAGAAGGATTATTGCAGAAAGTTTGATTCTAGCTAAAACCTGAAGGAAGCTGGGAAAGTTAGTAGGCAAAGTTGAGGAGAGTGCATTGTAGACATTGGAGACAAATAGTGAAAATTATTAGTGCCACAACATCTGGATTTGGGAAAGAAGCATAATATTATTAGTATTGATTAGGGAGGGCTCCCAATACGTTCGGCAGGAACTCTGATCTTATCTAAGACCAGAACCTTCTATTCAGTCTGGAAAGAATTCAGCTTAGCCTTACTTGGAGTCAGAGTTGAAAAAGTTTATTATATGCTTTACAGTGGGCAAGGATCCTTAGGGGACCTGCAAGTGAAAGGGGGCACAGGCTTTTACTTTTAAAGGGTAGGTCTGCCATTGTCAGGGCTGACTGGATGGATGTAAGGGACTTCAGTGCATAGATAAAGTTTGAGATGAAATTTAGGCCAAACAGGAGGAGAGATGAGGAGATTAAGCTAGTACAAAGGAGTCAGAAGTTGTTGCCTAGGCAGAGTGGGCATAGGGGGAAGGGGCAGAGTTTCAGGCTGGGAAAGGGATTTTACAGACTGGTTTTACAAATTTCTATTACAATTTTACAATACAAATTGCATTTACAATTGTACAAACTGGTTTTACAAATTGATTTTACAGACTGATGTTGTCAATTGGTTTTACAAATTGCTGTTACAGATATACATCCCAAGCACCCCAAGCACCCCATCAGTATTACCTATGCAACTGGTGGCAGAGTGATAGACTCTAAACCTGGAGTCAGAAAAATCTGAGTTCTGACCTCAGGCACTTACTAGCTTTTGACCCTGGGCATGTCACTTAACCTTTAATTGTCTCAGTTTCCTCAAACTTAGAATGGGGATATTATAAGCACCTACCTCCCAGGTTTATTATGAGGAACAATTGAGAAGATATTTGATAAAGCATTTAGTATAAATGTTATTCTGTCCCCCTTTACTACCTTGTGTAGTTATCAGCTGCCATTGCAAGGTTTATTGTACATGTTTATTGTACTCACCAATAAAGTTTGCTTTAAAACATGCTATAGAAAGACAGTGAATAATCTTTTAGATGATGAAACCTTTGTTAGACCCCTGTGTCATCCTCAGTGCTCACTCCTCTGTCTTCTGGATTCTGGCTTTGTTTTCTTGACATTCTCATACCACAACCTGCTCTAAAACCCAGCCTTCTTTCCAGCAACTACTGACAACTTTTGCTAAAACTGCTGCTTGGAATAAAATCCAATACCTCCTTTCCCCTTTGTCCTGCCATAAGCATTCATCCATTTTCAAAAGTCCTTCTACATTTATGATAGGGATTGAATTATATTATGCAGGAAAAAATGCTTTTAACTACAATTTTAAATTCAAGTGCTGAATAAATATGTTAGCAGCAGGTCCATGTAGTGACTTCTAGACAATTTACCCTGAGGCAACCTGTTACTTGGCCATAATGGTCTAGTTGGGTGGCCCTCAGAATCTATCTGTGACCCTTTAGGATTCGCTAATTAATATTCAGTGATTCAATCTTATAAATCAGCCACAGGATTGTAATGGCTTCTTGACTTGCTCCTATTCCTTTTTCTGGGTTGGCTAATTAACAAATAGCCAACAAAATTTAATGTAAACTCCCCTTAACCTGAAATTTGGTGGTGCCATTTTCCACCTAAGGGTAACTGCCCCAATCAACTAGAATCACTTTTTCTACAAACACCTCATGGTTAAGAATAGGTGCTAAATAAACTACTATCAGCTTGTTCTAACTAGATCCTGCCTTCATACTCCTCGCCTTGTTACCCAGAGTTGACTCCCCAATAAGGAATTCCCTTAGCTCCCAAGCAAGCCTCTTCTGTGTCAGAAAATGTTCTAAACCATAAACCATTGGCCAAGATGAAACCAACTCCATGAATGCAAGGGGCACAATGAAGTTCTTTTTTACCAAAGTGGAAGAGAGCTCATTCCACTTTGACAGATACTCCTTACTCATAAGCAAAGTTCTGGAGGAAGGCCTATTAAACAACACGTAACCTCTGGTATATTAAAGAAAACCCCCATGAACTGTTAAATGCAAGAAACCGAAGACCCAAAAGAGGGGGGAGGGGAGGGAGGCTGGAATGAACCAGAGTCTGAACACAGTTTACACAGATTTATGGATGCTTTTTATTTCCTGAGAAGGAAAAGTTTTCAAGGTAGAACAATATTGTTCTGACACACTCAAAGCCCAGTTGGGAAGAATGAGATGTTTACACAATTTTTGATCAAAGAAAGGAGAAAAGGTAGAAATTGGGGCAAATGTTAGGGGAAAAGTCCAAGGAAACAAGATAAATAAGGAATTAAAGGAGTTAGACTTGAGTCCCTTTGGTACACAATCAGAAGGTATTCTTGGTGATAAACAAACCATAGTTGAAAGCTTGATGAGGAGACATCTCCCAAAACAGGATATTCCAAGAGCCCCATAACCAAAGTTAGGGGAGTCTCTGGAGATAAGGATATCTCAATAAAAAAAAAAAACATAAACAGGTATCATAACCTTTAGATCTCATAATCTATAGACTTTAGTCCCAAAACCTATAGAGAGGAAAATCTTTAAAGATAAGGATGTCTCTTGAAGGTCCATAAACCACTAAAAGACTAGGGTCTGCTTCCAAGCTGGTATGAGCTTTTAGCTAGGTTTCACTGAAAAGGATTGTTTATATGTCAAGAAGCCTTTGGCTTCAGAAGTTCTCCTGGCTGACTACTTGTTGTGCTATTCCATTGTCTGATTCCCCAAAGAAAAGGGAAGCTTTAGCATATTTAATTGGTTAGTATAAGAATTACAGAGCCCGTGTTCACAGGTAATGCTTTCGTCTAGGACTAGATTTAATTGTCCTAAAGCTCTACTTTCTACATGTCAACAGCTAAAATAAATCAAAACCATGAGTTGAGGAAAAAAGAGTCTCTAATTGAGAGAACAGGATAGCACAGTTGCCACATTGGGGGATGTCCCATCGAGTGCAGAGAAGAAAATGCCTTTATACTTTTAGGAGGGGAGAGGAAAGAGGTAGTATTAGGTAGCAAGTCCTAGTCATGAGACCCTAGTGGCCCTTGGCAATCTGGGAAAGGAAAACCACTTCCTTCCACCTGTGTTGCCCTTCATGCCACAAATTCCATTGGGGGCAAGCACGCTATTGGAAATTGAGGTCCAGGCCAACTGTGTGCCTTTACAAGGGTGGGAGAACTTAGTGTATGATTCAGCTCAACCTAATAGAGAGTGAATATCTTAAGACTAGGAATACCAGGACGTGACTTAAATTCCGGCATCACTAGGATCATTAAGAAAGAAACAAGTAACATTTGGTATTAACAATTTTCTGTCATTATATTAAAAATCATATTGACAGTTTTCTGTCACTTATAAGAGTCATTTTAGGAATTATAGAGAGCAAAGTCTGGGAATGAGAACTCTGTGTTCCAAAAGGCCGGAATCTCTGTGTTTAACTGACTTCTACACTGGGACTAGGTACTTGCTCTGAACCTCTTTATCTTTGCTTACCCTCAGTCCTATGTCATAAGCAGACACAGTGGTATGAGATAGAAAGGTATCGACTGAAAGATGAAGTTGATTCGGTGGAGGAAAAAGGAGCAGGGGAAGGAAGATGAGGATGAAAAAAAGTGATTAAATTATTTGAATTTAAATATCTATCAAAAGAAAATATTTTTTCTAAATATCATTATTTATCAACCAACATAGGCCACCATTGACATTTATATAGTATAACAGTATAATTGTATGCATACAGAACAATAAATAATATATGCAATACACATGTATAGATGTCTGTGTATAGATGTATATGTATGTATATATATATGCGCATATCATATATACATACATATATACAAATGTGTGTATATATCTACAAATAAATATCTGTCAACTTGAATTCAAGAGGAATACCAAAGTACCATATTTTCCCACCTAATCGTCACAGATTCCATGGCAATTCTTTGCAAAAAAGTGGGATGTGAGTGTAATGTGAAGTTTTTTGTTTTTTGTTTTATTGTGCTGATATTTCTTGTCTTTTAGTTTCTGCCAGTCTCACACCAACTTTTCACTCACTGAAAACTGTCTTTCCACAGCTGTTTCCATGCTGTTCATCAGCACAATCACTTTCAGCTTGAAACCCACAGAATATTTACCCATAATCAGAAAGAAATATTTTGCAATGTATTACTTGCAGATGAATTGTAGAGTTTAGCTAGCTCAGGAAGATGCAAGTCTTACCATATCACATGACTTACTCACAGCAGCTTTGCCCTTGTACCTACAGCTCTACTTTGGGTTGAGTGACAATACAGTTAATACTGCAGAGCTCTAAACAAACCAGGCAAGTCCACTTTCAGAAATATCCCGACAATGCCCATGAACTGAGAATTCTAGGCTTTCCAACTCACAATGCCAAGAGATGAATGCATATCTATATGCCCCTGTTGAATACATTGCTGATTTCTTTACCTTTTAAGTGGTGTGATGAACAGAATTATACCAAGGGACAATTATGTGATGAAAGGCTAGACACCAATTTTTGGAGTGAAAAAAACAGGGTGCAATGATTATGAGGTGGGTGATTATGTGGTGAAATACAGTAAAAACACTGAAGGGTTTTTTTAATCAAGGCAAGGGGAATACAATCCAGGGTCACCACATAGTACCTAGGTAGAGGAGTGTGTGCAAGGGGCATTAAATACATCTAATCAAGGATATGGAGTTTCATGGAATTCATAGCCTCCTAAAGTGGTTATACAAGTTGTTTTGTATAAAAATTAAAAGGCCATTGAAAAGGGTAGGGAGGCTCCAGAATGGTAATATCTGGCCAGAATAGTTAGATCCTCTTTCAATTTGCTTCTGCACCCCCCCCCCAGGCAATTCATAGCTCTGGGAATAGGCAAGGTCAGCTCTTTGTGGCATTAAGGAAACACATATACACAATCGCTTATTTGTCCCCATCTTGGGTGAAACTCATACTTTCCAGTTCCTTTCTATATGGATTTTTCTCTACTCATTCCCTAAGCTCTCCTTTTAAAGGAGCTAAAGAAAGACAATAGAAAGGAAAAACTGCTGAGGTGCCACTTCTTATTCTAGTCCTGGCTTGTTACAGCTCCCCCTCAATACTGAAGCTGCTATTTTTTTTTCTCAGAAAGATAAAGCTACGTGTTTAATTTCTTTACTCTGTGAATTTTTTTTAAAGGATCAATAATCCTCTTTTGTTTAGTTTGAGACCAAAGCCAGGAAAATTGCGCTGGTGAGCAGACATTACAATTGGGGAAAAAGGTCATTTTCTTTCTCCCAGACACCTTCAGTCCCTTTTCTTTGACTGCATTTGAGAATGAAATAGTTACTAATGTAATAATTAAACATATTTGACTCAGAAAAAAATTAAAAACAGCAAAGAGAAAGCAGAAACCTTCTTAATAAATTGACTTAGAGAGTGGCACACTTTTCCTGAAAAAGGAGAGGCAAAGAAATATGAATGAAAAGTGTGAGGAATCACCACCATTTATCTCAGTAATCTGAACAGTTTTAGCAGATCCAGCTTTTGTTCTATGACTAATGCAGAGCAGAAAACAGACAATGGAGCAAAGGGTGCCTGAGAGAAGGAAAAAAAAAACTCCTTTTGTTACTACATGAGCTCCACATGTTGTTGTTTTTCATGTCTGACTCTTCCTGACCCTATTTGGGGTTTCTTTGACAAAGATACTGAAGTGTTTTTCCACTTCCTTCTTTGGTTCGTTTTACTGATGAGGAGGAACTAAGGCAAACAGGGTTAAGGGACTTCCCCAGGGTCACAGCTGGTAAGTGTCTAAGGTCAGATTTGAACTTGGAAAAATAAGTTTTCCTGACTCTAGGCCCTGCACTCTATCTGCTGTGACACCTAAGCTGCCCACAATTTCCACATATGTACATTCATATATATAAATGAAAATCTATGTTCACACATATATATGTACATGCAAATATAATGTATTCAGAAACATATAAACAAAATGCATGTGAAAATATGTATACATATACATATATAACCATACATACATACAGAAACATATAACTTTATGCATACATGCCTTGGTAGTATATGTATAACCCTAAGGATTGCTATGTCAGGCTCCTGATGCAGTTAGGCAGATTTAAATGCTTCAGGTAGTAATGTGAATGAATCAGGATTAAACCACTATTTAGAGAATAAGCATTCTTAAATGATGGGCTGAGGGGTTGAGATGTCAGCCATGCACCAAGAAAAGTCACATTTTCCTACTAAGGTAGCTTATAATTCGATGAATAGCATGCTGGGCCTGGAATCAGGGCAGACTTGAGTTCAAAATTAGCCTCAAATAATTACTAGCTGGGTAATACTGGGCAAGTCACTTTACCTCTCACTGATTCATTTTCCTGAACCGTTAAAGTAAAATAATAATAGCACCTACCACACAAGGTTGTTAATGATCAGATGAGATAATATTTATTTTTTTTTAATTTGCATCATGCCTTATACATAATAGACAGGACATGAATACTTATTCTCTTCCCCCTCCCTTCCTTTTCCTATGTAGCTTTTCGAGCTATCCTGTTCATGATGCCACGAAGAAAAGAATCCAAGCAAAAGTAAAGGATAGTCAACTACAGGTACTATTTCATATAAGAACAACTATTTCTTATGAGAAATAAGATTAAATCAGACGTCTTTTTTTTAACAGAATAAAAGAGCATTATTAGTAACTGATTACCTCAAGGAATATAGAGAATAATAATCACAAGATCTTCCTTGTCAATTTTGTTTTTTGCTCTCTCAATGCGCCATCTACCTGAGTGAGTTACCACAATAAAAAAAAACAAAGAAAAAAAAATAAACACTCATAACTTACAGCATGTCCTTTCAGCTTTTAACTCTTTTATTCTCCTTTCAAGACTTGGGTTTGAGGAAGAAAACTATGGATATTGCTACCATTGGCTAAGATGACACTGTACTTCTGTGTGCGGGTGAGCCCTCTTCTCTCCTCCCCAAGAAATCCTTAAAACTCATACTGTCAAGTAAATGTTCATAGAACATTTTTGACTATGACATTATTTATATTATATTGCATGCCTACAAAATGCATGTGTATACATTAGTATATACAATATTAAAATATATATATACACATATATAAGAATATGTATAGTCTCCCCCCTCCCTCTTGTTCTCTCATACCTGAAATATTGATGCTCTACCATGTATTTATGCAAATTAGAAGAAACATAATCCTACCTTTTCTGAATCATTTTTAATTTTTCTTGCTGCTCAAGCATAGAATTCACTTTATCTCTAAACAACAATCTATTCAACACAAAATTCAGTTCTATAATAAATATCCAATAATTATCCAGGTTTCATATCAATGGAAAGGAATTATATTCTATTTATTAAATTTACTGACTTGGTACTGAATTATTGGTTAATATTTTTGCTTCATCAGTGTCTACCCATTTCTTAATGTGGGTATACATATAATTAACTTAATAATATTATTGTATGTATATAATACATGTCACATTGTATGTGCTATAATAACATAATAAAAGAAACTATGATTAATTATGTTTGAAAGTAAAAAATTCTACACTTGAACAAAAGAAAAATTAACAATAATTCAGAAAGAGGTTTATGTGTGTCGTCATTAACATAACTATATAGTAGAGTTGTGTAATGCCAAGCAATGGCAACTTTAAAGGTTCAGAAATACCAGCATAGTAGCCCTCCATTTTATTCAGTGACAAATTAAGAACAGAGAAAATAAAAACACAGCATAATTCAAAATAGAGCATTCACCGAGTGTAATTCAATAATTTTCAAGTACTACCACCCCTGGGCAGAACATTCATTTAGTTAATCACAAAGTCCCTCTTCTCAAGTGGAGATTAGTTTGCAATCATAAACAAAGTACATTCACTTGGTCAGTCACAGAGCATTGTAATGGGAACGTAAATGTATGTTGCTGCCATCTTTATAAGACTGTATTATGTAAGACCTTCCCTGCCCTTAGGTTAAGTGCACCTGGAGCCCGTGGTGGGAGGCTTGTTTTTCAGGAGATTCATTTTGCTTGGACAGTGGGTCAAGAGTGTTATTACATTCTCTGAGCCAGGTGAAAGCTATATAATCCCTGATGGGAAGGTTTGTTTTTGGGCTCACTCTGAGAAGTGTTATGTGATTTGATCAGATGAGACTCTGGGCAGCCATTGAGAGCCCCCTGGCTTTGAAAAACCCAGATGTTGATGCTTCCCTCTCTGGTGACTGACTAGGTATGGATGTAATGGTTGGATAGTTGGAGGCCTGTCTGCTTGAAATGTTTCTCTGTCTTGTAACTTCTGCTTGTAACCTGTCTGTATACTCTGAAGTTCAGGGTGATGACCTTTTCCCCTGAACTAGGTAATCCATTTTGAGTTGCTTTCCTTTAGAAAAGCAGATCTAAAACCCTGTGTTGGCAGCCACCCTGGGGATGCTGGGGTGCTTGCTGCTACAAATGGCATCAGGAACAGGATCTGCAGAGTAAAAAGAAAGTATGGGGGTTGGGATTATTGTTTGTTTCCCATTTGTGGTAGCTGTGACTCTGCAGAGTCATCGAAAAGGAGAGAAGGGCCAGCCTGCTGCCTTCACTGATGAGCGTCCTCAGGTTTTGCTGCCAATACAGGTTCTTAGATCTGCTTTGTTAAAGGAAAGCAACTCAAAATGGGTTAACAAGCTTACTTTAATCAGTCAGATATATATCATTTACCTTGTTCAGGGGAAAAGGTCAGCACCCCGAACTTCAAAGTACACAGACAGAATTATCAAGACAGAAACAGATCTAGTAGACAGATTTCAAACTGTCCAACCATTACATCCATACCCAGTCAACATCTGGGTTTTTTCAAAGCTGGGGGGGGGCCCCTCTGGACAATGGCTTCCCAGAATCCAGATCAAATCACAGAACACTTCTCAAAGTGAGCCCCCAAAACAAAGCTGCTACACATCAGGGCTTATATAGCCTCCTCCTGGCTCAGAGAATGTAAGAACCTTATTGACTCACTGGCCAATCAAGAAATATCTACTGAAAAACAAGCCTCCCACCCCAGGCTCCAGGTGCACTTGAGCCTAGGGGCAGGGAAGATCTTTAAATTTGCATTCCCATTACAACTGAGAGCAGGAATGGTGAGCTACCTGCTTTGGGACTGGGGCAGAAGCCAGGAGTAGCTGCTTCCTGCCAGAGGAGGAGGAACCCAGGGGCTCGGAATTCAGCCACAGGACAAGATAAGCACTGTCTAGAAAAGCAGGAACACTGAATGTGTTTTCTTACTGCATCCCACAATTTCAAACCCAGGGCAGGATGGACTTATATCTATGGTGGGTTGGGTGAAGAGCCATCGACCCCCAAGGATTCCACCCTTTTGATTTTATTGCCCAGCTACCTCTCAGGACTTGGAAGCAGGGGCTGGAGTAGTGTGAGGGGAAGGAAACCACCCTCCCCTGAAGAGAACTTTATTTGGACACATTTTGAATTGAGGTAATATTTGTATATGTTTAAGGGTAAATTGCCTATGCTATGGGCATGAAAGATCTTGGGGCTGAATGTAATGGTGATGTAAATTTATGTTGTTGCCATCTTTCTAAGATGTATTGTGTAAGATCTTCCCTGCCCCTAGGTTAAGTGCACCTGGAACCCATGGTTGGAGGCTTGTTTTTCAAGAGATACTTTTTGATTGGACAGTGGGTAAAGAGGGCTGTTACATTCTCTGAGCTAGGAGAAGGCTATATAATCTCTGATGTGAGGCATTGTTTTGGGTCTCACTTTGATGAGTGTTGTATGATTTGACCAGATAAGACTCTGGGCAGCTGTTGAGAGCCCTCTGGCTTTGAAAAAACCCAGATGTTGATGCTTCCCTCTCTGGTGACTAACTAGGTATGGATGTAATGGTTGGACAGTTGGAGGCCTGTCTGCTTGAAATGTTTCTTCGTTGTGTAACTTCTGCTTGTAACCTTTCTGTATACTCTCAAATTCAGGTGCTGACCTTTTCCCCTGAACTAGGTAAATTATATGTTTGATTGATTAAAGCAAGATTTTTAACCCATTTTGATTTGCTTTCCATTAGAAAAGCAAATCTAAGAACCTGTGTTGGCAGCCTCCCTGGGGATGCTGGGGGCTTCCTGCTACAACCACAAAAAAGTCAAAAGTTTCCCACCCCTGGATCACAACTGAATTATAATTATCATCAGTTAACCCCAAGCACCTTCTCAGAAGGAGCAGTAGAGAGCACAGAGGCCATCTACCCCTGAGATACAACAAGGTTAAGATATCATCACATCATTTAATACCCAAAGAGAGGTCTTTTCTTCATCTTGACCCAAGGAAAGTTCTCAGAAATCTCTGTCCTTGGGGAGACGAAGCTTAGCAAGGCCAGAATATACATTGCCAGTGTCCCCACTAATTCATTCTCTGTCTGCAGAACAGTCCTAGGACCCCTGAAAACATCAACAAGACCATTTTCCAGGATTTCTGTAAACATACAACAAGAAAATCCTTCTTCAGGGCATCTGAACCATCAGCAAGGTTCCAGAACCTCTGCAGCAACAGCACTGTCCTTTACCAGCAGATGAATTTGGCAAAGTAACATCAAATCAGAGAGGAAAAAAAAAAAACTGGCAAAACAGTCATACCTCCTCAGTTCTCAGCAGCTCCAGGTGGCAATTCTCAATAGTCCTGGGCAGCTCTAAATGGCCCTCAGCAATCCTTTCTCTCTCTTTACCTCCATGATGCTGCTTCCAAAAATTTTTCTGCCTTTCTTCCTCTGCTTGTGTGTCTCTAAATCCATGGCACCAGCTCCTCCCAGTTCAGCCTCCTCTTTTCATGTCAACAAGTCCATCCCACAAGTGGGATTCACAAGCTCTGGGTTTTAACACTCAGCCTGAAAACCAAGCCAATACAGGGGGATCTTTAAATTCCATTACTATTTTGAATTGCCATATTTTGTGCCATATTACTACTTTAAGTGATTACAGGAAGGAGCGAAAAGGCTATGCAAATACATAAGATGAGAATACCCTAAAAGTAAGGAAATAAATTTATTCCAGAAATGTGATCTAACTAAAAATTAATTTTAATATCAGAGATATTAAAACAAGTCTATATGTAATGAATTCTCAACAAGATCCTTTAACACTTCTCATTTTAAAATAATGAGCTTCTGGATATTGCAAGATAAATTTTTAGCAGAAAATATGAACAAATATTGGTACTTTTAAAAAAAATCTTAAAGTTTCCTCCCCCCCACACACACATTTAGTTTTTTAAATTACTTTCTCAACAGAGATGGTAGAGACAGAATGTTTTTCATGTTTTAAAAACTAATCTTCAAGTATGTTTCTAATTGGTCTTGTTGTCAGTCTATTTCCCTCTAATATATTTTGCAATTACCACTCCATAAAAGTGTTTCCAAAATTACTTATGCCATTCTTCACTGTTTGTCTCTAAAATACATATACTTCCATTTGTGGCCATCAGTCCTGATTACTACCTACATTCTGGTATGATTTCATAAAGAAATTGCCATAGCAAGGGAGTCAGAAGAATCAGGAAAACACTTAAACTAGAACTACATCATGTCTTTTTTTTTCAGTCAAGGGCACTGCCTGCTTAAAATATAAACTTATTTACAAAAATTTATGAAAAGTTATAAAGAGTTTTATTCTATAAGAATTAGGAAGTGCTGGTTAAAAAAACTACTAGCATATAGAAATAATGCAATTTGGGGTGCTAGGAACTGTGAAATGCAAAGTTACAGGTGATGAGGTATGGACTCTGGTCCTCAGGCTCTCCTTGAGACCTTGAGGTACAGGCTCTGGGAACCTCCCTTGGACTCTTGATTAAATCATCTTATTTGATGAGGCATTTGCATGAGGCAATAAGCCTTACATTGTGGCTGAGCCCAAGTCTTGTTACTAGACTTCCCACCTATCAAAATATGATCTACCCTTGAACTGTCCTAGGCCACCATTGTTTGTGGTCTCCAGATGACTTCTCACCCTTAGTCACTCATTGACCTCATTAACTCCTCCTGAAGACCCTCCCCAAACTCCTCCTCTAAACCACCCCTAGATTCCTCCCACAACCTTCTGTATATAAGACCCCATCTCAAGCCATAGAATAGTGAGAGCACCACAGAATACTGAGAGTGCCATAGAATGACCTAGCACAGACTTTCTCTGTGTCTAATACAAGTGAACTTTTAATAAATTTTACTTTTCTTTGTCTAAGAAAAGAGTCAAATTCATTCATCAGGACCCGGCGTGTTGGTGTTTTGGCGTCTCCAGTGCAACTCTAACCTTCTTAGTGGTCCTGCCAAATGAGCCTCCCCAAACCCCTCTCTAGACCATTCCTAGATCCCTCCCACAATCTTTCTGTATATAAGATGCATCTTGCCTCCATGAAGGTGCTGAGATTAATCTAGTGGAGACTCACTCTGTGTCAGCTTATTCTGGCCTACTTGTCGAATACAAGCATCACAAATACTTAAAATCCTTAAGAGTCTACCCATTAAGACAAATCTTTAATAAACTTTGTTTACTTTAGCTAAGAAAAGGCTTGAGTCTAATTCAACAGGACCCAGAGTGTTGGTATTTTGGGTTCTCAAGCACCGCTAGACACCCAAACTTCAACAGAATAGTGGTTCTAATATTTCTATTAAAAAAAGCTATTTTCATTAAGTCCCACATATGATATACTATACTACTTTCATTTTTGACAAACTTTCTAAAACTCAAGTTTCCTCATATTTAATGCTGGGGTTTGCATAGTAGATAGGTACAGACTTAAAATTAAGAGGAAATAGATTCAAATCCTACCTCAAATGCTTATTAGTTTTGTTACATGGGTTGAAGTATTTAACTTCTTAGTGTCTCAGTATTTCCATTTGCAAACTGGGAGGGAATAGATTAAAAATCCTTTATGTTGCCTTCCCACCTTAAAGTTGTGATGCTACAAATAGATTGTCTTCAAGATCCTTTCCAGGATTGAATCTGTCACATTAAAATTGCATGAAAAAAAAAAAATAAAGCAAGACAGAATAGTAGAGCCTTGTTGTTTCTTTGTCCTTCATTCTAGAAGAAGACCATGACATACAAATGAATTGGATTCAGATGCAAGGCTGTGCAAAGTCACCAGCTTCACTTTCTCCTCCAAAGCCATCTGGGTGCATTGTCAGTATATACAACAGGACTGCTGGAGATGGCCCTGGATACAGTGGGAGACCTTGGACTTTTGAAGCTAAAGTCTTTAACAGCTCTTAATTTGAGTGAGATAACACCTCATTCAGTGATTAAGCATAGGTAAAAAATTAGGCAAAGAACGGCCTTTTTTACCAAATCAATCTGGGAGAGGAGGACTCAGGGTTTCTGGACAAAACAGAAACAATTGCTATATAATTATAAATATATTCATTCTCAGCCAGTCTGGACCCAAACAATGACAAAGTGGTGATTTGAATTAAATCAGAACCCTAAGGGTTAGGAGCTGCTTTTCCAGTACTTTGTGAATCCCCGAATTTATTCTGTAACCTGAAGGCACCCTAAAATCCTTTCCCCTTTGTCTTGAACCTGTACCAAAAAATCGCTTTTGTGTCTCTCTTATCCTTTGTTTCCTGGGTTCTTTAATTTTTTAAATGTACATTTCTGCCCCATCCTTAAATGCTTAAACCATAAAGTATTCTTTTTCTCCCTCAATTCTGTCTTGTCTTTAATCTTTAACCCCCCCAAAAAAACCCTCTAAAACTGCATCACCATGCTGAAAACTCTATGTAAGCATAACTCCCCCAAATATCAGGGTCTCACAACTTTCTTGCTAGAAGACCTGTGCTGCTTTTGCAACAGTAAAGCTCCACTTTGTTAGGATAAAATTGTCTATGTCTATAACACCTGAACCAGCTGTCCCAAATCTAAAACTCATCAGTGGGATTTAGCCTGAGACCCATTGTTGGCCAGTCAATGATAGCTAGAGTAATTTGTACTTAAAACAATAATAAAGAGGAAAAAAAATCTACCCCATAAATCCCAAAGTGTCCAGTGATGTTTCAGCAATAAAATTAACATTTCTTTTGGCAGTGCATCCTCAGGTAATCACTGAATGGCTGTTGCCTCAGTCAAATTGAGACCTGTTAAAGACCATAGACTAAAAAGGCCAAAGTCTCCCACTGCATCCAGGGCCATCTCCAGTAGGGTGTAACCAAATATATACAAAATTCATGCTAGTGTGAAACAAGGTCAAAATTGCACTATGCTTACTACTTGTTGACTACAATAAAGTAAAACAGTCTCAAAGGCTGTCCATCAATAAATTTTATTTCTATGCATATATTAAGATCATGTAACATTTCTTGGTATATGGATCAAAACCTTGGGTTAATCTGGCACTCCTCTATTATCATTACTACCAAATATAATTATCATAATTACATTTATTATATAGCTATAATTATTAAACATGATAATGGTTATTAACAATAGCATTTACATAAAGCTTTACGGTTTGTGAAATATTTTAAAAATGTTATTTCCAGTAACCTTTAGTAAATCCTCTTCATTGTATCTTCACCAACCTGCCCCCTCCTTTATATTTGTAACTTTTTTTTTATCCCAGGGCCTTATCACCTTTCACCTAAGCCATTACAATGACAACTTAATTGTTCTCCCTACTTCCTCTATCTTCCCGCTCCAATCTATCTCCTACAAAGAAGTCAAGTTAAAAAAGATATCAGTTCATTTCATTCTTCTACTCAAAAATCTCCATGATTCCCCTTTTGCCATTAGAACAGAACACAAAATTCTCAACCTGACCTTTAAAACCATTCACAATGATGTTTCCATTTAACTTCTTAATTTTATTTCATATTACTCCCTGCTTTAAAATAGTGTCAATTTCAGTCACACTGACCAATTATCTATTCTCCATACACAATTTTTCATTTCACACTTTAATGATATTCATAAATATCCTTGCCTCTATTCTCTCCTCACCCGTCTTGTAAAAAGCCCAGCTTCCTCCAAAGCACAGTGAAAGTGCTACCTCCCAAATGGCATTTTCCTGAAATTACTTTGTTTTCCATTGTATATAATCTATATTTGTTTATGTACATTTTATATTACCCCTGGTCTAATGAAATATTTAAGTGAAAAATCACTTCCTTTTTCGCCTTTGTATGTTCAATGAAAAATATAGTGCTATGAACAAAACAAGCGTTTAATAAATGCTTGATAAATTAAATTGAATTGGAGTGGCACCATGCCACCAAGTGGCAAATTATGCATTTTCCCTAGTGTTAAATATATCTCACAAAACAAAAAACAAAGAGAGGAATTATTTGTCGTGTGTGTGTGTGTGTGTGTGTGTGTGTGTGTGTGTGTGTGTGTGTACAAGTATAGCTAGATGCACAGGACAAGAACGTGAAAACTTTGTCATGTAAAGTGTAATATGAATCAAAACTAAAAGAGTAAGGTTCTCACTAAGTACTCCTCCCCTACTAGCCTCTCAACTTGAGTAAGGACTCACTAATGTGTCTAGGACCCAAACAGCAACTTCCCTCCTGCTATAGAGATTTTGATAAAACACATCAGAAATTGTTTATCCCAAAGACTTTGCAAGCATCAGCAGACATTCATTCTGCCCATTCAAATGAAGAAGGAAATCAGCTCACCTTTTGCTTGGAGTAATAGGAATGTCCATAGCAAAAGCCTCTAATGAGAGCATCCTTCAAGTCTTACCCAATCCTGCCAAAATTGTAGAAGTGAAATGAGCTTAACCAGAGAAAGGGTAGAAATGGGGCAGAGTTCCAGATAGCTAGGTGCAATCTTCTCTTCCAGAAACTACATAGGGCAAAGACTGAAGGTGGTGAAGAATAAATACTCCCAAAAAGAAAGAAAGCAAATCTACAGTTCCATCTTGGGTGTGTACATTTAATTAAAGAAAGATAATTGATAAGGTTATTGATGGAGAAATACAATGAATTATTGGTTGAAAGTCCAGAAATTGAATTGTAGGACTCAAAGCCATAAGGTCACAGATCCATAGAATTATTGCCACAACTCTCATTATTCTCAAATCAGAATCCTATTTCTAGTCAAATTATTTGCTTACTCCACTACAAACATCAATTAATATTTTTATATTTTCCTTCATCTTCCTATGCCTTCCCTACAAATGTATCATAATATTCCTTTGTCTTCTTTAATTTTGCTGTGTTCTCTATATAAGCACATTTTTATATTTTTATTCTTTCTCTGAATGAAGTATCCCACTGTGAACAGAGAAGTGATAGTACTGGATACCATATCATATGTATTTAAAGGTATGTCATTTAGAAAAGGATTTTTCCTTTATTCTGACTGGACCAGAAAGCTGAATTAATGACAACAGGGAGAAACAGACACAAAGAGGATTTAGGCTTGAAATACAGAAATATTTACTAATAATTAGTAATATCCAATTAATGGAACAGGTCTGCTTAGGTTGATTACAACTTAGGTGATTGCAATCCTCTCTTGCAAGGGTAAAGTATCATAGTCATGGAGCTGGAAATAACTTTTGAATTCATCAAGAATATAATTTCACAGATAAGGCAACTGAGAGTCAGTATTAAAGTGATTTGCCTAAGCTCAAAGAAAAGAAAGGATATCTAATAAAATGTTCAAACTCAGGTCTTCCTGACTCTCAGTCTAGCACTAACTTTTATTCTGAGTAGACATTTTCAAACTAAGTTCAAGTACTATTTGTTGAGGGTGTTATAGAGTGAATCTTTAATAGGAAACAATATGGTCAAAATGCAATTTGAGGTCCCTTTCCAAACCTGCAGTTGGAATGTGGGAAGAGATAAGTTCCTCCAATGAGAAATTCCTCATTCTTTTCCCTTCTAAATATCTAAATCTTGCACATCATTCAGTGTTGGGTCAGTCTCAAAAGCCTCCATAAATAAGGTGTTTTCTGAATGACAGGGGCTGAAAATAACTATTTATTTCTCTAATATGATGTATAATATTTACACATCATGTAATTCCTTATTTTAATTATTGTTGCTCATGTTTTAGCTCCATACTTAGGGATTTCCTAGAGTATATAGAGGATTACTTTTAAAATTTTGTTTTCCTTAGAGTGCTTTGCACATAATAGGTTCTTAATAAATATTTTCTAGACTAAGAGAACTGGAATATATCCTTAAAAGAATAAGAGAACCAGTAACTGAATAGATCCCCTTCAAAAAATTTACATTTTAGAACTATAAGAACAATGTCAACTGAGTAATGACTTCTCCAATCCTGTCTAGTGTCCTCCACACCAGCATTTCTTTTGGGTTATGAACAGATTGTTTCTAAATAGGGAAGGATAGGGAGATGCAATCACAAAATGTCAATTGCTTCACTTCGATCCTTTGTGTAAGTATCTTATCAGAAATCACATTTTAAGATAACTACAAGATCCAAAATATGACAGTCTGATAATCTGCTTAGTTATGGTTTTTGTAGTCTGAGATATGTGGCTTAGAAAGCTATCTTCATCTGATAGTGTCAAAAGTATTTCAGGAACGAGCTGCTTGAGTGAATACAAACATTTTCAAAAGAAACTGAAAACAAGAAATATTCATAGTACAATGTAAGAGAAAATATGGACATTATAGACAACAAAAATCAATCATTTCAAGAAGAAGGAAGAAAAAAAGTTCTTTCCTAAAGACTTTTATTCTGTGTGACCATAATTGTAGGGCTGAGAAGAATGTTCTTTCCATTTTGGTCCTGCAATCATTCACTGAAGCACATATTGATTGAAAAAGCCTCATGAGAATTCTCATTATCCTAACATTTTTCACTTGGAGTGAAAAGGGGCAGCCTTTCTTATTTCATTTCATGCAAAATTACAGTAATTGGTGTCTGACCTTTTTAGTATAGGCTGTTAAGCATTACACTGCTGGATCTTTTCACAGAATCAATTATTTTAATTATGGCTATCTGACAAGAAGGAACCAGGGCATAAACAAGAAAAGAATATTTAAATAAAACTGAAAACAGAATTTTTTTCCTCCATTAATAGAGAAAGTGCTATTAATTATAAGTCTCACCACCAGAGGCTTCTAAGTACTTAGATTTTAAATCTGGTTTTAGCTCCCAAATAATTACATTTTTGTAGGCAAAGACAAATGATATATCAGAGTGCACAGAATAAAGACATAGATTTTTTGTTCCCCCAGGGTTAAAAGATAAATGCCAGTGCAAATCCAAATACGTGGCTCAGTGTCCCACAGAAAGCACCATGTTTTACACTCTCATACATATGCAAGTCATACAGAAAGTCATGAATCACTAGATACTCTAGGAGGTCTTGGTAACTAGGGATCATCACAAGACAAGTTTCAGAGACCTGAGAAAAAATACAGGATATGTAAGAAAGAAACCATTCTGCTCAAAGGCTAAAATGGCTTATACAGTTATAATCTGAAAAGGCTTTAAGGGATCCTCCAACATAGGACACTTGTCTGATAAATAAAAATATCTAAAAACCTTGAGAAGTGGTGTAATAGTAATAGAATATAAAGATTCCCCCCCCCCCTGTATTGGCTTGGTTTTTGGTGTTAAAACCCAGAGCTTGTGAATCCCACTTATGGGGATGGACTTGTTGAATTGAAAAGAGAGGGCTGGACTGGGAGGAGCTGGTGACGTAAATTTGGAGAGACACAAGAGAGAGGCAGAAGAATTTTTTTGGAAGCAGCATCATGGAGGCAGAGAGAGACTGAGAGGATTGCTGAGGGCGACTTTGAATTGCCCAGGACTTTGAGAGCTGCCACCCAGAGCTACCAAGGATTGAGGAGACATGGCTGTTATGCTGGTACTTTGTCTGTTCTGATGTTGTTTAGCCAGATTTGTCCACTGGTGAAGGACAGTCCTGTTATTGCAGAAGTTTGGGAACCTTGCTGTTGGTTCAGAGCTACTGAGACTGTTCTGCAGACAGAGAGTGAATACTGTCCACTGGTGAAGGACAGTGTTGTTGTTGCAGAATATTGGAACCTTGCTGTTGGTTCAGAAGCCCTGAAGAAGGATTTTCTTGTTGTATGTTTACAAAAATCCTGGAAGACGGTGTTGCTAATGTTTTCAGGGGTCCTAGGACTGTTATGCAGACAGAGAATGAATTAATAAAGAGACTGGCAATGTATCTTGTGTCTTTGCCAAGCTTTGTCTCCCCAGGAACAAAGATTGCTGAGAACTTGCCTCTCAAGATGAAGAAAAGACCTCCATTTGGGTATTAAGTGCTGTGCTTAAACTTGTTGTAACTCTGGGGTAGATTCAATTGTGATCCAGGGGTGGGGAACTTTTGACCTTTTTGTGTTCTATGACTGAACAAATTAATGTACTTTACTTATGATTGGAAACTAATCTCCCTTTGAGAATAAGGGCTTTGTGATGGACTAAACAAAGGTACAGCCTAGGGGTGGAGTAGTATTTAGAACAGGGACTTTGTAATTGATTAAATGAATGTAATGTCCTGGGGTGGGGAAGTACTTGATTAAATCAGGAAGTACTTGGAGATTATTGAATCACACTTAGTAAATGCTGTATTTTGAATGATGTCATATTTTGATCTTCTCTGTTCTTAATTTTTCACTGAATAAAATGGAGGGCACCTATGCTGGTATTTTGAACCTTGGAAAGTTACCTTTGCTTGGCATTACATTACAAGTGGTCATCCACTTTTCTTCTTAAATGCTTCCAGGATGAGGGAACTCTCCATTTCACAAGACAGTTAGCTCTATATCAGGTCAACTATATCTGGAATTCATTTCTTAGCCAGAATTAAATATCATTGACATGAATTTTTTTAAATATATTTTAATGTTTGTTTGAATAATAATAACTAGAATTTATGTACTGCTTCAACTTTTGTAAAGTATTTTAAAAAATGTTTCATTTGATCCTTAAAAAGCCCTGGGAGCTGCTACCACCATCCCCAACTCACAACTGAGGAAACTAAAAAAAAGGCCAAGTGACTTTCTCAGTGTCACACAGTCAGTGAGTGTATCTAAAGCTATATTTGATCTCAGGTCTTTCTGACTCCCAGGTTATAACACCAATGCAATATTCACATAAATGTAAAGCCAATCATAAGCATCTCTCCAAAGGACTGCTGCTGTTAATAGCTTTAATGCTCTGATCACATAGTATAGTGAACTCTCTATTTATTCATCAATAAACTAAGGCAAAACATTCACAGAAACCAAAGTACAGCATTCACAATGATATCACATAACAACTTATCACTAAAGTGGCCACATAGTTTTAAACAAAAGATATCATTCAGGATACAAAGTACAACAGTCTCCCACCCCTAGGTCACATTGTCTTTCTTCTTGATTGGAGACTAGCTTCCAAATCATCCTTAACTCAATCATCCTAAAGGGGCACAAGGTACAAAGAACAAAGTTCTCCCACCCAAAGGTCAAAGTAAATCATGATTTTTTCAGTCAGTACTAAGTATCCAAGGAGAGATCTTTTCATCTTGGCTCAAGGCTGACTCCCAGGTTCTATAGTTCCTTTTCCATAGTCCCAGCTTTTTCCTGAATTCACCCAACTTTCACCTGGATTAAAAGCCAGGCAGTTCTCAGCTCCTTTTCCAGTTCCTCATCCAGTTCCTGCTCCATATTTAACCTAGCAGTGTCCAATCCACCTCAAGTCCTTGCCAGTTCCCATTTCTGGGAAGACAAAGCTTAAAAGAGCCAAAATAACATTCATAAACATTGCCGGCACCATTTTCAATTCACTATCTGCCAGAGAAATTAACACAGACCCACAAACAAGGTCTGAGAAATCAGCACAAATCATCAGTATAGTTTCAGGACCTCTGAAACCCTACTCTATGAAGTCTGTAAACAGACAACAAGAAAATCCTCTTTTAGGGCTCCCCGTAAGGTCCCGGGACATCTGTACAAAGTATCACAAACATAGCTAAGCACAGAGAGAACAGATAAACAGAGTTCTGGACACCACAAGTTTTCTCCTTCTCAGCTCTGCTCAGTAGCAGTTTGTGCTCCTCCTTTTATATGGTGGTTCTCCTTCCCATCTCACCCTTCCTACTGTCAGCAAGTTCCTCCCACTTTCAAATCACAAGGCAGAGTTCAAACAAGGTGCTAACTACTGAATTAACTAAAACAAGGTGCTAAATGCTTCTTTGCTTGCCATTACACAGGTCTTGTCCTTTAATCCAATAAACTACCTAACTGCCCCTAACTGAAAATTAGACAGTCTGCCAGGCTAATGTTGGGCTAATGCCAGCTTCTGAACAACATCATTATCCTCATTATATAATAAGTTACATTTATAAAGTACTTTATTGTTTCTAAAGCATTATCATACAAATTATAGCATTTGATCCATTTTAGGCATTGACTCTAATTTTTAAAGGATGTTTAAACTAAATAGGTTCATATACCTTTAAGTTACAAGGGACCAACTAGTCCAACCCTTTAATTTTACAAATAGAGATACTTACACACAGAAAGGTTTAGTGATTTGTCCCAGGTCATGAAGGTTGGGTTGTTGTCCTTTATTCTTGAAAGGGATTAAAATGACATCACTATTTAAGGTTCAAGGAACAGTGAGTACAGCTGTAGATGAACAGGCCCATAGGAGCTCCAGAGTTTCTACCAAAGGTTGGGCAAAAACAGTCCATATGAACATTTGGAAGGGAGATGTCTTTAAATTTGAACATCTCATGTTTCTTTTGAGCTAATGCAGTACTGCTTTGCCCACAGAGTACAGAATCTATTTTGATGGTGGTACATTATGAGGGATGGTCCTGTGCCTCTTCCATGTCTCACAATCAAAATTAAACTTTGTCAGAGAGATCTTGAAACAGTACTTGTATTATGTCTTCTAAGAGCTTGTCTGATGTGAGTTGTCCATAAAATAATCTTTTAGACAAATGTACTTTTGGCATTCAACAACATGATCAGTCCATCAGAGATGTGCTCTCTGCAGTACACTTTGAATATTTGGCAGTTTACCTCAAGAAATTACCTCAATATCCAGTACCTTATGTTGCCAGATGATCTTTAGAATCTTCCTAATTCAATTCAAGTGGAAGCAATGCAGTTTCCTAGAATGTTGCTGATATATTGTTAAGGTTTTATAGGTATATAACAGTGACTCTATGGATGTTAAGTTTGATAGTCTAATATTCTCTCCCACATTTTTCTTTTTCTCTTCTTTTTGTATCTCTTTATTTAGTATTTTATTTTCCCCTGGATATATGTAAAAAAACAATTTTTCACATTTGTTTTCAAAACTTTGAGTTTCAAATTCTTCCCTCCTCCCTCCCCACCTCATCTCATTGAGAAGGCAAGCAATTCAATATTAGTTATGCATTTGTAATCATGAAAAACATATCCATAATAGTCATGTTGTGAAAGAAAACCTAGACAAAAAAATCAAGAAAAATGAAGCTTAAAAAAAAAGATGCTTCATTCTATATTCAGATACCATCAGGTGTCCATTCTTACTCTGGGAATTGATAGCATTTTTTAACCTAAATCCATTAGAGCTGTCTTGGATCATTGGATTGCTGAGAATAGCTATGTCATTCACAGCTGATCATCTTACAATATTACTGCTACTACACATTACATTTCACTTTGTATCAGCTGGTGCAAGTCTTTCCAGGTTTTACTGAGAGCATCCTGTTCATTTCTTATAGCATAATAGTATTCCATCATTATCACATACTACAACCTGTTCAGACATTCCCCAACCAATGGACATCCCCTCAACTTCTAATTCTTTACCCCCAGAAAAGAGCTGCTACAAATATTTTTGTATATATAGGTCCTTTTCTTATTTCTTTTTTTTATCTCTTTTGGGATACAAACCTAGTAGTGGTATTGATAGTTCAAAGAATATTCATAATTTTATAGCCCTTTGGGCAAAGTTCCAAATTGCTCTACAGAATGGTCGAATCAGTTCACAACTCCACCAACAGTGCATTCATGTCTCATTTTTCCTATATCCCCTCCAATGTTGGTCTTGTCTCTCTATTAGTCAGTCTAATAGGTATGAGGTAGTACCTCAGAATGGTTTCAATTTGCATTTCTCCAATCAATAGTGAGTTAGAATATTTTTTTTTTACATATGACTATAGATACCTTTGATTACTTCATCTGAAACATTATATCTTTTGATCATTTATCAATTGGGGAATGACTCTTCTTTTTGTAAATTTTACTCAGTTCTCTAAATGTTTGAGAAATGAGACCTCCATCAGAGAAACTTGGTTTGCTCCAAATTCCTTTTTTATAATTACTACTGCCAAATGTATTTCCCTCCATCCTATTCCCCACACAACCATTTATTCTATTCTCTCTCCTATCACTCTGTCCCTGTAGGGGGTGATGTCAAGCATTAGCTCTGAGTGGTCTTCCATGGGCATGAATCCAAGGACCCCCTTTAATCTGTTTCCACCCACCTGGGTTCAGTTTCTCAGAATGTTGACTCACCACCCCCCGTTACTCACCCTCCATGCAAGGGAGGCTTGGAACATTCTGACCATCCCTGAAACCCTGGCCACTTGAGTGATACAGATAAAGTAGTGACACATGGGATAAGAAAGCAGGGAAGTGTCCAAACGGAATGGCCTCTTAAAGGTTGAAAGCTAGATTTGCCATGTAGCAAACAACGTGAAGTTTCCCATGAGAATGTGAGTGCTTTAGCTATAGCATAGCTAATAATAAACCCCCAGATGCTTATTTAAGATTTGCTTGGCAATAAACATACAAATGCAATTTCTGCCTGGTCCACAGACTCATTATTCAAGCTCCCATATTTTGATTGATGTTGCAAGTTCAGCTAACATGTTCCTCCCCCAATCTGCCCTCCCTTCTATTACTACCACTCCCTCTCTTATCCCTTTCCCCTTATCCCTACTTTCCTGTAGGATAAGATAGATTGCTCTACCTAATTGTGTGTATATGTCATTCCTTCTTTGAGCCAATTCTGATGAGAATAAGATTTACTTACTTCCCCTCACCTCCCTACTCTTCCCCTCTATTGTAAAAGCTTTTTTCTTGCCTCCTTTATGTCAGATAATTTACCCCCATTATTTTTTCCCTTTCTCTTTCTCCCCAAACATTCCTCTCTCAACCCTAAATTTTACTTTTTAGATATCTTCCCTTCATATTCAACTTACAACTGTGTTCTGTATCTATATATGCTCCTTCTAACTACCCTAAAAATAAGAAAGGACTTATGAGTTAACAAACATTATCTTCCCATGTAGGAATGTAAACAGTTTAACCTTATTAAATCCTTTCTCATTTTTCTTTCCTGTTTACTGTTTTATGATTCTTTTGAGTCTTGTATTTAAAAGTAAAATTGTCTATTTACCTCAGGTCTTTTCTTCAAGAATGCTTGAAAGTTCTCTATCTCACTGAATGTTTTTCTCTTCAGAAGGATTAAACTCAGTTTTGCTGGTTGGTTGATTCTTGATTGTAACCTTAGCTCCTTTGCCCTCCAGAATATCATATTCCAAGCTCTCTAATTCTTTAATGTAGAAACTGCTAAATCTTGAGTCATCCTGACTGTGGCTTCCATAATACTTAAATTGTTTCTTTCTGGTTTCTTGCAATATTTTTTTTTCCTTGACATAGGAACTCTTGTATTTTGCTAAAATATACATGGGAGTTTTCAATTTTGGATCTCTTTCAGGAGGTGATCAGTGGATTTTTTTAATTCCTATTTTTTCCTCTTGTTCTAGAATACCAGAGCAATTTTTCTTAATATTTTCTTAAAAGATCATGTCGAAGTACTTTTTCTGATCATAGCTTTCAGGTACTCCAATAACATTTTAAAATTCTCTCTCCTGGATCTATTTTTCAGGTCAGTTGTTTTTCCAGTGAGGTATTTCAAAATCATTTTTTTTCATTCTCTTACTTTGTTTTGTTGCTTCTTGATTTCTCATAGAATTATTAACTTCTACTTGCAACATTATTATTTAAAAAATATTTTCTGCAGTGAGTTTTTGGACTTCTTTTTCCATTTGGCAAATTCTACTTTTTAAGGCTATTTTTTTTTCCCTCGTTGGATTTTGGAACTCTTTTGCCATTTGACATAATCTGTTTTTTAAGATCTTATTTTCTTCTGTATTTTTTTTTTTTGGTTCTCATTAACCAATCTATTGAATCATTTTTTATGATTTTTTTTTACATCACTTTTAACTCCCTTCCCAATTTTTCCTCTAACTCCCTTATTTGATTTTCAAAATCCTTTTTGAGCTCTTCCATGGCTTGAGAAAAGTTTATATTTTTTGTAGAGGCTTTGGACGTAGGAGCTCTGACTTTGCTATCTTCTTCTGAGTGTGTGTTTTGATCATCCTCATCACCATAATAACTTTCTATAGTACAGTTGTTTTTGTTTTTTGTTTTTGTTTTTCCTGTTGGTTGTTCATTTTCTCAGCCTATTACTTTATTTTTAACTTTTTCTTAACATATGGTCCTGCTTTTAGGGTGGAGGGCACACTGTCCAAGCTTCAGGGGTTTTATGCAGCTATTTTCTTTTCTTTTTTTTTTTTTTAAGCAATCGGGGTTAAGTAACTTGCTCAAGGTTACACAGCCAGTTATTTGTGGGTGTGGTGCTGAGTATCTGAGCGCGGATGTGAGCCAGGTCATCCGGACACTGGAGCTGGTGCTCTTACTCGCTGAGCCACCTGGCTGCCCCTAAGCAATTGGGGTTTAAGTAACTTGCTCAAGGTTACACCAGGTGTTTCTGGGTGGATGCTAAGTGTCTGAGCCCGGGATTCGATCTCCAGGTCTTCTCAACACTGGAGCCGGTGCTCTTACTCGCTGTGCTACCTGGCCACCCTATGCAGCTATTTTCAGATATACTTCTAGGGACCTATAAGTTTTCAATTCTTCCAAAGTGATATGATCTAAGGAGAGGAGTTTACTACTCTCCTGGCCTGGGCTCTTGTCTGTGAGTGACCACAAGCACTCTTTTCTTCCCTGGAACTGTTAGGAGGGTCCCTCTTTTACTGTGGCCACAAGCTCTGCTATGCTTATTTGTCCTCACCCTGAGACTGCTACCCAGGATTACAATCTGGATAGAAGTATGGGCAAAGCAACAAGAGTCCTGCCTCAGTACTAGCAAAAAAAAGTCCCTGTAATCTCCTTCTAACCAGTTTTTAAAACTCCTTACCATGTTTGGTTTGAGAACTCAGGAAGCAGGTGCTGTTACTACTGCTGCTGATTGAGTCATGCCCAAGGTCTTCTCCTGGTTTGGTATGGTGGGGGCTATGCTGGTGTGACTTGTGCTGGACTACACTCTACACTCACCCAGGTGTTAATGGACTTTTCCTGTCAACCTTCTAAGTTGTCTTTGGCATCTGTGGGCCAGGAATTCTGGAAACCACCACTGCTGCCAGTGATTCAGTTGCTTTGAGGCCTGCTCTGGTTTTCCTTGGACACTGTTTGCACCAGCATGGTTTGCACTGGTCTGCACACCTCTTTCACCCTGGTGCAAAAGACCTTTCCTGCTGAACTTCCAATTGTTGGCCTCACCCTCTCTTCCAGCATCATCAAAGTCCAATGGCAAGGTAAAGAAACTCAAGATGACTGGTGATGTCTCAGATACAGTGGATGACCTTGGCATCTTCCATGTCTAACCAAGCTCTAAGCAATAAATAAATGCCTACTTCAGCTGTCTTCATGGCTGCTGAAATAAATTGTTCTCATCCACCCATTCCACTGGGAGAAATCTTTACATGCTTGGGCTAGACACCCCACTAACTCACTGAATATTTTGAGACACTTTGGTTACCCTCAATGTAGTTTAGTCCATTTGACAAAACAGTTAATTAGTTTTGGCCACTATGCATGCAACAGACTCTTAGAGCCATAGGTGAGAGCTGGGTGAATCAGGTGAACACCAAACAAGGTACTCTTCTTCTGTGAACACCCTATGCCCTGGTCATTCAGGTAATTAGCATTAGAGGCAGGATCTGAACCTAGTTCCCTTTACTTTAGAGTTGCTGTTCTTTTTACTTGATCACATTGCCTCATGGTGTGTCTCTCTTTAAGTGGTTTGGAATAACATTTTTTTTAAATGATATGTCATGGGCAGAACCAAGATGGTGGAGCAAAAGCAGGAACTTGCTTGAGCTCCCACTCCAACCACCTCCAATACCTATGAAAAATTACTCAAAATAAATTTTAGACCTTCAGAACCCACAAAGTGACAGAGAGAAACAAATTTCCTGATGACAGCAACATGGCAGGCCAACAGGAAGGGTCTATAGCACTGGGCTAGGAGGCAAGCAAAGTCCCACATGAGCCACGTGGACCCAGACCAACCACACAGACCAATCACAACAGACTTCAGGAGACTGAATCACTAGCAGCTGTGTCAGTATCCAGACTTCTCAACCCATAAATGCCAAAGAGAAAGTAAAAGGTCAGCAGAGAACCCTGTTGATCCTAGTGAGAGAAGAGCAGGGTCTGGCCCCTGACCCTGGAGCAGAAAAGGTGATGGTGATAGCTACTGCTGCTTCTGGTGACAGGTCTAAAGATTGTAGGGGGACCAAGTGACTGTGCAGGGGGCATTTGCAGCAATCTCTCTGCTGACACTGAGGCAGGATTCTCTTGCTTTGCCATGCTTAGATCTGGGTCATAGTCTTGGGTGGGTGGTTGTCCTGGGGTGAGGAGTGCTGCCATGGCAGAACTTGTTGAGGATGTCGAGAGAATGTCCTCCTCACAGTTCTGGGTCAGTTGTCTAGAAAAACTCTGACAACAGCTGCACAAAACCCCTTAAAATTGGGACACAGCATTCTCCACTCTGGAGGCAGACTTCTACCATGGGAAAGAGCTCAGAAGTCAAGAATTTGGCTTGCAAGATGAGTAAACAGAGGCAGCACGATCATACTATAGAATTTTTTTTGGAGACAAAGAGGATCAAAACATCGAACAAGAAGAAGACAATAAAGTCAAAACTTGTACATCAAAAGCCTCCAAGAAAAATATGGACGTATCACAGGCCATGGAGGAGCTCAAGAAGAATTTTGAAAATCAAGTAAGAGAAGTAGAGTAAAAATTGGGAAGAGAAATTGGAATGATGAAAGAAAATCATGAAAAATGATTCAACAGACTGACTGAAGAAAATAACACCTCAAAAAATACACCAACTTAAAAAGCAAAAGAGGACCAAAAAGTTAATAAAAAGAAGAATGCCCCAAAAAGCAGAATTGGTCAATTGGAAAAGGAATTTCAAAAAATCACTGAAGAGAAAAATTGTATACATAGACAGAGGGCACAGGTGAGTTAAATATGAAGTATGATATCTAAAAAAACATTAAGAGGTGAGAGAGGAATATATTGGGAGAAGTAAAAAGGTAAAGATAGAATAGTATAAATTATCTCACATAAGAGAGGCAAGATAAAATTGTTACAATGGAGGGAAAGACCAGAAAGGTGAAAGGAAATGAGTCAAGCTCACTCTCATCGGATTTGGCTCAAGGAGGGAATAACATACACACTAAATTGGGTGTCTTACCCAACAGGAAAATAAGGTGGCAGGGGATAAGAAGGGGGATGATAGAAGGGAGGGCAGATTGGGAGAGAGGGATTAGAAGCAAACACTTTTGAAAAGGGACAGTGTCAAAGGAAAAAATAGAATAAATGGGGGTGGGCAGGATATGTTGGAGTGAAATATAGTTACTCTTTCACAGTAAAACTATTATGGAAATGTATCATGTAACTACACATCTACAACCTATATTGAATTGCTTGTATTCCCATTGGGGGTGGTGAGGAAGGAAGAAGGGAAAGAATCCGGAAATGGAAGTTTTAAAAACAACTATTAAAAATTGTTTTGTTTTGTTTTGTTTTTATGGGACAGCTAGGTGGAATAGAAAATAAAGCACTGGCCCTGGAGTCAGGAGGACTTGAGTTCAAATCTAGTCTCAGACACCTAACACATATTAGTTGTGTGACCTTGGGAAGGTCACTTAACCCCAGTTGCCCTGGCTTCTCCCCTCCAAAACAAACAAAAAAAAATTTTACATGCAACCAGGAAATAAGATATACAGGCAATGGAGTATAGAAATCCCTCTTGCCCTACAAGAAAGTAAGGTGAGAGTGGGGTTGATGGAGGAGTATATAAGACAGAACAGATGGGGGAAGGGGTATTCAGTGCTTACTATTTTGGGATAGGGGAGAGAAGGGGAGAATATTTGTAACTCAAAATCTTGTGTAAATGAATATTGAAAACTAATAAACAAACAAACAAATGGATGAATGAATGAATGAATGAATGAATGAATAGATAGATGAATAAATAAATAAATTAATTAATTAATGAGATGTCTTGTGTTTAATCATAATTTCCAAAATTAAGGAGAAACCTGCATATTGCATACATATCTTAAGTTATTCTTCCAAAATGTTTATATTTTTAATAAATATAATCAATTAGTAATTTGTTTTTAAAACATTTAACAGTATAAATCTATATTGGGGAGCATATTAAAAAGTCAAATATTTAATTTGTGATTTTTAAATCTTGTAGTCTTAAAGTTCAAAATCTTAAAATCAAAATTTTATAATTTAAAAGTATAAATTTAAATGTATATTGCCAGGAAGACTTTTATATCTATTGAAATAAAAAAAAAATCAGAAGAAAGACATTAAAGCATCCAAGAACTGGAACAGAGAGAGACATCAAAGAATTTAAATGCGGTGAGTTTTGGCCTATGAATAAAGGCTCAACAGAAACTAGAAGTACCTTACTTTCATTTAATGGCAGAAAGCTTTGTGAAAGCCTAGGACTTTTGGGGAGGACTTTGAAGAAGTTGCGGATGTTTGACTAACAAACACAGGAGAAAAGCATGTTTTAGAAACAACATGCAGCATGAAAGAAAACAGCTCAAAATTTGTAACAAAAAATGCGTTCCCTGACAGAGTTTGCCCACATGATAAGAGCCAAAAAGGGGAAGCAAGAAGTCATTGATAAACGCTGATAAAATGACTTTCAAGGTGGACAGAAAATAGAGAATAAATTACGTGATGAGGACAACAAAAGCAAAACTGACCTCCTCAAAAACAAACCACGCCTCTTCATGCTTCTAAAGTGGGATTCCATAGGTGGGGTATTATTTCTTAAATTCAGTCTCAGATTGAGTAGTTCAGATGGCTTTCAAAAGCACTGAAAAGACATACAAGTCAGTGTACTGACCCAGAAATTGTGGAAACCTTAAAAAATGGAATTAAAGATTTCCTGATTTTCTAACAAAATGTTTTCCTTAAAAAGGAAATATTTAGACGGTTGGTTTTTGTCCTCTGTTCTCAAAGAGATCCAAAATAACATCACTATATTGCAGTCAAGGCGCAGTCTGTCTGACTGTGGCTGATCAGACCAATACAATCTCTGAAGGCTCTACCATGTGTCAGGTGCAGACAGTCTGTGTGAACATTTGTAGTGGAGAGGTCTCTAAATTGGAACATCTTTTGAGCGAGTGCAACTTTGCTTCGCTCGTAGAGCATAGTGTCTTCATTGATGCAGGCATGTGATGGTGTGAGGTCCTTTGTCAGTGTCTCCCATGTCACACAATCCATTCCAAAGTTCTTTAGAGATACATTATGACTGAAAAAGGAGCTGCCTGTGGAACTATGCTTAGTCAAGCCTCAGTTTTGTTATGAAGAGCTGCTTAGTGATAAGTATTGTATCTCTGATTTCTCTGGTAAGGGAATTCCTAGGTGAGGAAATTCCTTTTATTAATATTAGATGAGCACATTCTCTGTTGCTTGTAATCTTAGAAAATTCCCTAAAGCACTAAGAAAATGGCTTGCCTAGGATGACACAATTAACATGCTTAAAGAAATAAGATTTGAACTGAGCTCCACCAGGCTCTAAGGTAAATCCTCTTTTCACTTTCTTAAGTAGTCACCTGACTGATTCAAAGGTGAGACAAAGCACTTTCAGAGCAATTCATTAGCAAAAGTTATTGCTTTGTAAACATTGTGCTTAAACTGAGGATAGACCCATAGGAGGAGCTAGATTTTTCCTATAGAGTCTAGTAATATAAAGCCCTGGGTGGTGAGACCATTAAATCAAAGAAAAGTTCAAACAGCAAAAATGTATATTTGCTCCTACTAAATTGTATTCTCATTATAGATATTGGTGTGAAGACCTATGTTTTAAACACCACATTGGCCAGCAGTTCTGTATAAGCAATCTAAAAGATCAGTTTTATATATTTATGTCTCAGTTTATCTAACAATATTTATGATAATGACAATAATAGTAGGTAGCATGTTTATAGGTTTGTAGTGTTTTAAAAATATTATTTCATTTTTATTCTTATAACAACACTGGCAAGTAGAGGCTAGTGTGATTCCTATTTTAAAGATAAGGAAAGTGGGGCAGTGTAATGGAAATGCAAATTTAAAGATCTTCCCTGCCCCTAGGCTAAAGTGCACCTGGAGCCTGGGGTGGGAGGCTTGTTTTTCAGTAGATACTTCTTGATTGGCCAGTGGGTCAATAAGGTTGTTACATTCTCTGAGCCAAGAGAAGGCTATATAAGCCCTGATGTATAGCTTTGTTTTGGGGGCTCACTTTGACAAGTGTTCTGTGATTTGATATGGATTCTGGGAAGCCGTTGTCCTGAGCTCCCCGGCTTTGAAAAAACCCAGATGTTGAAACCCAGATGTTGACTGGGTATGGATGTAATGGTTGGACAGTTTGAAATCTGTCTACTAGATCTCTTTCTGTCTTGATAATTCTGTCTGTGTACTTTGAAGTTCGGGGTGCTGACCTTTTCCCCTGAACAAGGTAAACGATATATGTCTGACTGATTAAAGTAAGCTTGTTAACCCATTTTGAGTTGCTTTCCTTTACCAAAGCAGATCCAAGAACCTGTGCTAGCAGCCACCCTGGGAACGCTGGGGTGCTTGATGCTACAGGCAGATAGAATTCAGATCTCTTAAATGAGATAATCAATGTAAAAGCATTACAAATTTTAAAGCAGAGATGTCAGCCCTGCCCCACAACACCCCCTCAGTGTTATGTCAACCAGATGAAAATTTATTTGGGAAATATTTAAGAAAATAAATAAAAATGAAAAAATAATCATGGGTAATATTACATTTTAAAATGTCATTATGTAACCCACAGGGATCCTTATGTATGGATTAAGGGCTCCAGCTTTTGACAACACTATTTTAAAGTTCTACAGAAATGATATTTCTCCAGCTCCTTTTATAGCTGAAGAAACCAAGGCACATAGAGTTAAAAGACTTCCACAGGGTCACGTAGCTAGTAAGTATCTGAGGCTGGACTTGAACTCAAGACTTCCTGACTTCAGGCTCAGCCCCCTATCCACTGGGCTACTTAGCTATGTCATAGCTTGCTCATTTGTAAAACAGACTTAGTGGCCCTAGAGGTTCCTTCTAGTTTCTGATCTATGATCTGCCCAGATTCATGGAATCCTCAAATATTAGTTAGAAGGGATCTCTAAGCTTTTCTAGGGCCAATCTCATTTTTTACAGATACTCAGTTGTGAGGATACCAACCTTCCTGTAATGCTTTCAAGTTTGTGAAAGTCTTTATAGCGTTTTTCTCATTTAATTCCTAGAAATCATTTGAATTACGAAATGACAGCTATTATTATCCTTATTTCACAGCTCTCTACAGCCTGGCTGAGTGCTGATGTTTCTGTCTCTGTCTATTACTCTGTCCAGTACAGTGGAAAGGGTGATGGAGATGGAGATGGAGGTAGAATCTCTGTGATTCTGGGTTCTTCCATCTACTACCTTGGGCAAGTCATTTGGGATTCAAGTTTCCTCATTCATGGCAGGCAGGTGCTAGCACCGTGGATAAATCAGGCCTGGAGTCAGGAAGACTTACCTTCATGAGTTCAAATCTGGCCTCAGATACTTACTAGTTATGTGACCCTGGGCAAGTCACTTAACTAGGTTTGTCTCAGTTTTTTCATCTATAAAAGGAACTGCAGAAGGGAATGGCAAAACACTCGGGTATCTTTGCCAAGAATACCTGAAATGGGATCACAACAAGACAGACAAAACAAAAAATAAACTACTGAACAGCAACTTCCTCATCTGTAAAACAGGGATGTACAAAATAATCTTAAAGGACCTTTCCAGTTCTAACTCTATGATTCCATGATACTGCTATTTCCCTACAGATGAGGAAACTGAAATAAAAAAAAAATCACATAGAATGCCAGAGAGAGAGTATGGAAACACTCCCTGTCTGGCATTCTATGTGATTTGGATAGCAATATTAATTAGATAGAACAAATTCAGGTAATGGTTCCTTGGGGTGGAGGTGGAATAGAAGCAGTTAATTGAAATTGTTTTGGTTAATACAATTTTCACTCACTTTGCATAATTTTAATTTTACTATATCCTTTAAGGAGATCTGCTTAGCTCTACAGAAAAGGATAATTTCTTTTATGAACATTGCAAACCTCTTAGGCCTTTTGTTATCCAGACAAAGGAGGAAAAATCACTTGAATTAATTGTTCTCTTATAAAGCACTCCAAGGCCAGGAGTCTATGAACTATTAATGCCTATGTAGTTGTACATTGAAGCTAGGAAGTTAGTCCATCTAATAACAATAATTATGGTAATTAATGTTTACAAAGTGTTTTAAGATTTCTTAAGCTCTTTACACAAGTTACTTCATTTGGACTTAACACTATGTGGCAAGTTCTGTAATTATATCCATTTTATAGTTGAGGAAACTGAAGCAAACAGATCATGACTTGTCCAGGATCACAAGCTAGTAAGTGTCTGTGGATAAATTTAAATTCATATCTTCTTGACTCCAAGTTTGTCCACAACTCTATTTACTATACCACCTAGTCATGACAGATATATGGTGGTAGGCTCCAAAAAGGAGAGTTGGGCATGTTCCATTCTAAACTTAATGGAAGCAAGGAGAAAAGATCAATATTAAAAAGCACAAAATATATTTATATCTGTAGAAAAGTGCCATTTTCTCCTTTGTTTATATATGAATGCATGAGGACAGTATTTTTTTTAAGAGTTCACACATAGGGGAACAGAGGGCAAGATGGAACTTTTCCTGGACATTCTCTTGGATTCTTACATAGCTATCTCTGGGCTTTTTCTATAAATATAAGCACATATCTGGTATACATCACAAAATATCTACCTCAGAGTTATTCAGTTCCCGCTAGCAGTATAGAGGGTAATGTTATCCCTAATAATAATCTTCTGCTAGCATCTAAATTCATTTCCTCTTCCTCTGTGTCCCCTGGAAACAGAAATATGGTGGCCATTATATTATCCATGTGGTATAGGATACTATTTAAGTATTGATAATAGAAAATAGCACTTTACTTAAACTTAATGTATTTATCTAAGGAAGAGGACATTAGGCCTTATGATGATTTAGGAAAATGAAGCTACAAAAACTTAACTATTGACTAAATATTTTCTCTCATTTGTCTCCAAAATACATGGGGATATTGTATAAATTAGAAAGTAGACAGAAGGGTAAATAGTTACCAGTGTCTAATTTATTGCCTCCTCTTTAAAGTAATACCAAGGAGATGGAGCCAAAATGGTGGTGTGGAGAAGTCACTGAACTATGTTCTCCCAACATCCCCCTACAAACCACCATAAAATAATTACTCAAATGAAATTCTACAATTTCAGAGGTCATAAAAGATCAGAGTAAGACATTTTTCCAACCTAATAAAACATAGGAGGAAAAGAGAGACAAAGAGACAGAGAGAGAGAGAGAGAGACACAGAGAGAGAGCTATCTGTGACACAGGGAAGAGGCTGGTCTAGAGTCCATGTAGATAATAAACCTGTGATATATCTAGGTATTGGTGACAAAGGCAACAACAGCTTTCAGCGTTCTCAATCCAGAGATGGTAAAGGGATTTGGCAACTGGTAAGAAAGAGACTACAGGGTACCACTGGGCTAGCACAGTTTGGCATCTCCACTGCCTACACACATCTAGTTCAAGGGCAGAGAGGAACACTTTCAGTGAAAAGGGAGTGGAAGCCCCAAGGGATAATATAATTTTCTTTTTTTTTTTTTTTTTTGTAAGCAATCGGGGTTAAGTAACTTGCTCAAGGTTACACGGCCAGGTGTTTCTGGGTGGGTGCTAAGTGTCTGAGCCCGGGATTCGATCTCCAGGTCTTCTCAACACTGGAGCCAGTGCTCTTATTTGCTGTGCTACCTGGCCGCCCCAATAATATCATTTTCAACTCCAAGGAATCAAGAATCCTGAACCCCAGCATAGTTGGTGATCCCAATGCATCAGGAGCCCTTCCTGGGTAAGAGAGAGAATGTAGATGAGAGATCAGTGACCATATCTTTCCCCAGATAACAATGCCTTGGAAACACAAAAAAACTTCCAGCCTCCAGAAGCAGCTCTGAAAACTTTGTGGAAAACAGTGTAAAGAAGCCAAACACTTGAAGCAGCTCCCACCACCATTCAAGCTAGAAACAGACTCCAATATTAACATAAAGTTCCAAATTAACAAGTGAAGTAAGGAAAGGAGCAAGAAAAAAAAAAAAACTTGACCTTAAAATTCTACTATGTTGATAGGCAAGATTAAGATGCAAACTCAAAAGAGACACATAAGACCAATAAGAATTCCTGGAAGTGCTAAAAATGATTTTCAAAATAAAATAAAAGTGGTAGAGAAAAAATAGGAAAAGAAAGAAAAGCAAAGAAAAAAATATGAAAAGAGAAGTGTTTGGTAAAAAAAAAAAGGTGCAAAATACTGAAGAAAATAGTACTTAAAAAAACAGAATTGGCTAAGAGGAAAAAGAGGCACACAAAATTCACTGATGGATATAAATCCATAAAAAGCAAACTGGGCAGATGTAAAAACCGTTATAAAAGCTTGTGGAAGGAAATAATCCATTAAAAAGTAAAACTGGCTAAGTGGAAGCATTTGACTTCATGAGATATAAAAAAACAACAAAGCAAATTCAAAAGAATGAAAAACTAGAAGAAAATGCAAAATGCCTCATGGGAAAAACAATAGACCTGGAAAAGAGTTCAAGGAGAAGCAATTTAAGAATTATTACATCTGATGCACCTAGGTGGCACAGTGAATAGAGCACTGGCCTGGGAGTCAGGAGGACCTGAGTTCAAATCCAGCCTCAGGCACTTACACACAAAATACTAGCCATGTGACCTTGGGCAAATCACTTAACCCCAACTGCTCTCCAAAAAGCAAATTATATATATATATATATATATTACATTCCCCAAAGGACTTGATCAAAGAAAGAGCTTAGATATTATATTTCAAGAAATTATTAGGAAAATTGTTCTAATATCTTATAACCAGAAGGTAAAATACAAATTAAAGAATCCACCAATCCCCTACTGAAAGAGAACCCAAAATTAAAATTTCTAGGAATATTATACACAAATTCAAGATCTCCCAGGTCAAAGAGAAAATATTTCAAGCAGCCTGAAAGAAATCATTCAATACAATGGAGCCAAAATCAGGATTAGACAAGACTTAGCATAGAGGTCTGTAATGGTAATGGAATTTAAGGATCCCTTTCCATGGGCTTGGTTTTCAGGTTAAGTGTTAAAACACAGAGCTTGTGAATCCCATTTGTGGGATGGACTTGTTAACATGAAGAGAGGGTGCTGAATTAGAAGAAGCTGGTACCATGGATTTAGAAAGAGGCCAGAAGAATTTTTCAGGAATAGCATTGTGGAGGCACAGAGAGACAGAGACAGAGAGAGAGAGAGAGAGAGAGAGAGAGAGAGAGAGAATTGCCAGCTGAAGCCACCCACATGGCTGAGGGCCAGTTGGAGCTTCCCAAAACTTTTAAGAACTGCCATCCAGAGCTGCCAAGAACTGAGAAGGCATGACTGTGATGTCGGGTTGTTGTTTTGTTTTTTTTTTCTCTCTGATTTGATGTTACTTTGCCAGATTTGTCTACTAGCAAATGACAGTGCTGTTGTTGCAAAGGTCCTGGAACATTCCTGTTGGTTCAGAAGCCCTGAAGGAGGATTTTCTTGTTGTATGTTTACAGATATCCTTGAGGACGGTCTTGCTGATTTTTTCAGGGGTCTTGAGACTGTTCTGCAAGCAGAGTGAATTGATGAGGATGCTGGAAATGTATATTGTGGCTTTGTTAAGCTTTGTCTCCACAGAAACAGAGATTGCTGAGAACTTGCCTTGGGACAAATTGAAGAAAAGAGCTCTCCTTGGGTATTTAGTGCTGTGATATCTTTTTTTCTCTCTTTTTTATTTTTAGTTTACATCATTCATTTCCACAAGATTTTGAGTTGTAAATTTTCCCCCATTTTCCCCTACCCACCACCCCAAAATACTGATCCCACTGAATATCCCCTCCCCCAATATGCTTTCTCCCATAAATTCACCCATCCCCCCTCCAACTTTCCAGTAGGGCACTGCGGACCTCTATGCCCCAGTGCCTGATTACCTCATTTCCCAGTTGCATGTAAAGTAATAGTAATAAGAGTATACACACACACACACACACACACACACACTGTGTGTGTGTGTGTATGTATTAAACATTTGATTTTAAAACTTTGAATACCAGATTCTTTTCTTTCCTCCCTTGTCACCCATCCTTAATGGGAAGATAAGCAATTCAATAGAGGATGTACATGTGTAGCTAAGCAAAACATTTCTATAGTGGATATATTATGAAAGATTAACTTTATTTCCCTCCATCCTATCCCACCTTCCACTTGTTCTAATCTCTACTTTTACCCTGTCCCTTTTCAAAAGTGGGTGCTTCCAACTTCCCTCTTCCCCCAGCCTGCCCTCCCTTCCATTATTCCCCCTCTCATCCTCTCCCCCCTCCCTACTCTCCTGTGGGGTGAGATACTCTATTGAATGTGTATGTCATTTCCTCTCTAAACCCAATTCATTGAGAAAAAGATTGACTCCTTCCCTTTTGCCTTCATGTTCTTCCCCTCCATTGTAACAGTTTTCCCTTGCCTCTTCTATATGAGCTAATTTGCCTCATTCTGTCTCTCGCCATCTCCTCTCATTATATTCCTCTCTCACTTCTTAATTTTACTTTTTAAGTATCATCCCTTCCTATTCAATTGTTCCTGTGCTGTCTATGTATACCTGTACACATAAATACATACACTCACATAGTTATTCATACACCCATAAACCCTCCTATGTAGATATATTTTTGTATGTGTGTATACACACACACACACACACACACACACATATATATATATATATTCCTTTCAACTATTCTCATAGTTAGAAAACTTTCGTAAGTTACTTTTATCATTTTTCCATGAAGGAATGTAAATAGTTCAACTTAGATAAGTTCCTTATGATTTCTTTTCCCTGTTTACCTTCTCATGCTTCTCTTGCTTCTTGTATCTAAATGTCAAATATTCTATACAACTCTGTTTTTTTCATCAAGAATGCTTCAAAGTCCTCTATTCCATTGAATTACCATATTTCCCCTGAAACATGATATTCAATTTTGCTGGTAGGTGATTCTTGGTTTTAATCCCAGCTCCTTTGACCTCAGGAATATCATATTCCAATCACTTCAATACCTCAGTGTGGAAGCTACCAGATTCTATGTTATCCTGATTGTGTTTCCACAATATTGAAATTGTTTCTTCATGATCGAGTGACCGAGCGAGCTAGAGAATGAAGTGCCAGCCGGCCACTCAAAGACTTCGGGACAGCGATGCCGCGACATGGGGGTCCTACTGCTGTGGCTGCTGGCGGCCATGCTCCCCTGCCCTCGGTCCACCTCCGGAACTGGAAGCACCATCTTGATGGCTATAGGTGTTTCTGGCCATAAAACACTCCTGACTTGTAAACTGAATCAAGCTTCAACTCAAATTCAGGGTCATCGTTGGCTGAAGGGTGGCAAGGTTTTGAAAGATGATACATCGGATAGTACAGTCACAGAATATGAGGTTTTGACAGATGATAGATCCGGTGAGTATCAATGTATTTTTCTTCCAGAACTTACAGGAAAGGCTCATGTACAAGTAAAAGGCCCCCCTTTTATGGGTTAGTTAGTTACGGCTAACAAGAAGTCAGAACATGGGAATGAGGGAGACTCGATAATTCTTACATGTAAGAGTCATTCATATCCCTCTATCAAACAGTGGAGTTGGTACAGACAATATGAGCTTGAGAATAATACAAGCATTGTAAATGGCAGTGAAGGGAGGTACTTCATAACAGGGACCCCTGAAAAAACAGAGCTGCTTATTCAAGAAGCAGATTTGGAGAAGGATCCTGGAAAATACATCTGCAAAGGCTCTAATTCTGAGGGCTCAGATTCTGCTGAGATCATTGTGAACGTCCACAGCCATCTGGCTGCCCTCTGGCCATTCCTGGGCATTGTGGCAGAGGTACTGGTCCTGGTCACCATCAACTTCATCTATGAAAAGAGGAGAAAGCCAGATGATTTTCCAGAAGCTGAGCCCCATGTGATGAGGATGGAGGGTCTGCTCCTCTGAAAAGTGGTATGTCTCCAAACAACAAAGGCAGACAGAATGTGCATCAGAGGAATGGCAACTGAGCAAAGGTGACTTCTGATGAAGACCTCACCTGGATGGATGTGTGTGTGTTTCTTTGCAATGTAGCATGGAGTATATTCCTAATGTACCTTGCAAAATCCAAGTTGTTTTCACCAAATTATAGGAAACTAAGTTGTAAATTCAAGTACTTTTTTAAATTGTTGGAGGGTAGTTTTTTTTATATGTTTTTCTTTTTTTTGTTTTTGGTTTTTCCCCCCACATGTAAATTTTTGTCCTTTGGCCACCAGTCAGTCTGGCCTCTGGCATCAGTCCCTGGGGATTTGGGATAAAAGATAATCACAGTCTGTGTGCCTGTCCTCTTCTGGATTTCTCTACCCTTGTTCTGGGCAATGAGTGACAGAATCAGGGAGAGTGTTCTTTTGGCAGGAAAAGTCCTTCCTTTTTTTAGAGGCCCAGCTGCCAATAAGGGAGGAGATTCCATAGCAGCTGGCTGCATGTTCTACAAGGGTAGAGTGTGTAATATTATGTTGTATTGGGGGGACAGCCCAGTGGGGCACAATATAATCTGTTTCTGCCCAAGTAATCCAATGAGGTGGCTTAAAAAAATTGGTAAAAAAAAAAAAAGAAAGAAATTGTTTCTTCCTGGCTGCTTGTAATATTTTCTCCTTGATATTGGGATTCTGGAACCTGTCTATAATGTTCCTAGGAGTTTTCTTTTGGGTATCTTTTTCAGGAGGTGATTTGTGGATTCTTTCTGCCGCTATTTTGTCCTCAGGTTCTAAAACATCAGGGCGATGTTCCTTGAGAATTTCTTGAAGGATGATTTCTAGGTTCATTTTTTGATCATGGCTTTCAGGTAGTCTAGTAATTTTTAAATGACCTCTCCTGGATCTATTTACTAGGTCAGTGGTTTTTCCAATGAGATATTTCATATTTCACATTGTCTTCTATTTTTTCATTTGTTTCAATCTGTTTAATAATGTCTTGATATCTCAAAAAGTCACTAGCTTCCATTTCCTCCAGTCTAACTCTGAAGGAATGGTTCTCTTCAGTGAGCTTTTGAGATTCTTTTTCCATCTGGCACATTCTGCTTTTTAAGGCATTCTTGTCCTCATTGCCTTTTTTGAGACTCTTGACATCTGAGTTACTCTATTTTTAAGGTGTTATTTTCTTCAATCAGATTGTTGACCATCATTTCATAATTTTCCTGCATCATTTTCATTTCTCTTCCCATTTTTCCTCCACTTCTCTTATTTGGTTTTCAAAATCCTTTTTAAGCTCCTCTATGGCCTGTGACCAGCTCATATTTTTCTTTGAAGCTTTTGGTGCAGGAGTTCTGACTTTGTTGTCTTCTTCCTGTTCCATGCTTTGATATTTTTTGTCCCCAAAATAGAAATCTAATGTCGGATTGCTTTGTTTGCTTTGCTTCCTTTGCTTGCTCATGTTGCCACACAATTACTTGACTTTTGAGCCTTTTGCCACAGTAGAACTCTGCTACCAGAAAGAGGAGCTTTATCCCAATTGCTGGGGTTTTTGCAGCTGCTGGAGCTATTAGTTAAATGCCCTCTCTGAAGCCTCAACATGCTCTTGCAAGCTAGTCATGCACCACAGGACCTCCACCCTTGACAGTGATCCAGATCCAAGCAAGTTAGAGCAAGAGCGCTTATCCCTCAGACTGGTCACTTGGTCCCCCTACAATCTGCAGGCCAGGAGCTCTAAAGCAGCATGACTACACAGCCTCAGCTGCTTCTCACCACAGGAGCAAAGTCTGGATCGCATCCCAGAACTCCCTGTTCCCACAAAATCTACACCGACCTCTCACTTTGTCTTTGGCATGTATGGCTTGATAATTCTGGAAACTGTCACATATGCTGGTGATCTGAAGTCCCTACAGCTGGCAGCTGGTCAGGCCACCCTGAGGCTAAAAATTCCAGCTCACGTGGGGCTGGGCTCTGCTCCCAGAGGGCTGCACTGGCACATTCCTGCTGGCCTGCTGGGCTGTATTTAGAGGAAGGTTAACTTCTCTCTGTCATTTTGTGGGTTCTGCAACTCCTAGGTATGTCTAGAGGCATTTTTTTACATCAATCGGAAAAAGTGGAAGTGGAAGCCACATGAAAGTCCTGCTCCTATTGCTCCATCTTGACTCCACTCCCCTAATGCTGTGATATCTTAACCTTGTTGGGGCTTAGGGGTAGATGGCCTTTGTCCTCTCCACTGCCCCTTTGAGATGGTACTTGGTGGTGATGGATGGAATTACAATTCAGTTTGGATCCAGGGGTGGAAAACTTTTGATTTTTATACTTTTTGACTGACCAAATGAATGTACTTTGTTCATGATTGGAAACTAATCTCCAGTTGAATAGAGAAAAGACTTTGTGATTGACTACATGAATGTACTGTCCAGGGGTTAAGTATTTGGACCTTAGTACTTTGTGATTGAATTGGAACTTATTAAATGAATGAGTTACCCTTTATTTTGATTTTCTCTTTTCTGTGAATGTTTTTTCTTAATCAGTCACTGAATAAATGGAGTTTGCTACGCTGGTAATGTGAACCTGGAAGTTGCTTGTGCTTGGTGTTACAAGTTCTTGGATTATGATACTCAGGGAGGTAAAGGACCTATGATTACAACAAAGAATAATCTACTATGAAAAAAATGATTATAATCCTGTAAGGGAAAAATTGAATGAAATGTTTAATGAAATATAGGATTCAAATATTTGTAGTGAAAATTTCTGAGCTGAATAGAAAAACTGATTTTCAAATAAGAGTCTCAAAAGAACCTTTAAAAAGTAAACATGAAAAAAATCATAAGGAACTCAATAAGGTTAAACTATTTACCTTTTTAAATCAGAAGATTATATATATATATATATACATATATATATAATTTTCTGATAAATTAAAATGTTATTAGGGCATTTAGAAGGATTCTATATTGAAGGAGTATGCAGGAATGAGTTGAATGCAATGGGATCATGAAAAAAGAAATGGATAGGTGAGAAAAAAGGTACCTTGGGAAAGGGGGGAGGGGGAAGAAATGACAAAATTATTCTTAACACACACACATTCATGACAAATATATGTGAAATTATTGAGCTTATTATTATCTGTTCATACTCCCATCTTTGATTTGAACCCGTTAAACACCAATATTGGCCTGCTTTAAAAGATTCTATGATATAATTACATTTTTCACAGAATTTCTCTACTTCTCCATTCACTGTCATAGGCATTAGTATATTAGGTGAAATTTTATATTTCAAAAATTTTCTTTCATGTGTCCTTTGATGTTTTTTTTTCCTTTGAACACAATATGGAACCAAATCAATCAACTCCTTTTTCCTCTTCTCCAAGGAGAATTTCCTTGTGAACTGTTCTTTCATTCAGTTATCCCTTCTGGATTGATTTATACTGAGAATATCAGTATTGATGTGGCTCATTTCCTCTAGTCATATGTCAAGTCTGAGAACTTTAGACAAATTTAATGTCAGCAATAGTAAAATCTCTTATTTATAGATGTCCTAAAAGCTATTTGATTCTCAGCACCTTCTGTCTCCTTTTTTATCATTCCACATTAAGTGAAGAAGGAAAAGAAAAGGGATACATATAACTAAGGGCAAATTTGCTTTATATCTTTGTTTCATGGATTTCCAAGAGAAAAGAACCTGCCATTTGTCAGCGAGTTATTGTCAGCAGTTCAAATGATGGTTCATTATACTTAGTGTTATTGGTCATATTGGTTCATTCAGATGATAAGTCTCATTATACTTAATGTCATTAGTCCTCAAACAGCAGGAACAGTCTTTTACTAGGAATTTTACTCTTAGCCTTTCCAACTTGCTGCAAGAAATCAGAGATTACACTCTGCCAATGAGGTATCACAATAGGACTCCTCTAATAAAAAAAATTAAAAATGAACAATAAATTTTTTTTGATATTACTGATTTTTTAAAAAGAAATCCTTTAAGATTTCACTATAAAAAGAATATAGTTAGGGGTGGAGCCAAGATGGCAGAGGAAAAGCAGAAACTTGTGTTGGCTCTGGATCCAACCACTTCCAAGAGCTGTAAAAAAAAATTACTCTAAACAAATTTTAAAACTACAGAACCCACAAAGAGACAGAGAGAAACAAATCTCCACTGAAGGCAGCCTAGAAGGCTGACAAGAAAGGTCTATCACAAAGTGCTTGGAGCAGAGCTCAGTCCACTATGAGCCACAGTGCCAGCCCCAGGGCTACCCTGACCAGCAGCATCCAGAGCAGACTTCAAGAAAATGAATGACTGGCAGCTGTGGTGGTTTCCAGACTTCTAAACCCATAAATTCCAAAGACAAAGTAAAAGGTCAGTGGGGAACTCTGTCAGAAAGAGGGGGAGAGAAGAACATGGTTTGGTCCCTACCCCAATGGCAAGAAGTGGTGGAGTTGTGGCAACTGCATGCATTGCCATGTGGCTGCTTCCAGATCTCCTGCCCTGCAAATTGTAGGGGGACCAAGTGACCATTCAGAGGGTAATCATTCTTGCTTTAACCTGCTTGTATATGAATCGTGTTCTTGGGTGGGGCCTTAGGGTTTGTGGCCAGTGGGCCAGAGCTTGTGGGGGCTGCAGAGAGAGTACCAACTAATAGTTCTAGCAGCTATGAAAACCCCAGTGATTTGGGACAAATCTCCATTCTGTAAGCAGAGTTTTGGATGGCAAAGAGCTCAAAAGTCAAGTAATTGGCTGGCAATATGAGCAAGCACAATCAGACCACACAATTCTTTTTTGGGGACAAAAAGGATCAATGCATGGAATTGGAGGAGGACAAAAAAGTCAGAACTCCTGCACCAAAAGTTTGCAAGAAAAATATGAATTGGTCACAGGCCATGGAGAAGCTAAAGTAGGATTTTGAAAATCAAGTAAGAGAAGTGGAGAAAAACCTGAGAAGAAAAATGAGAATGATGAAGAAAATTGGGAAAAGTGAGACAACAGTCTGCTAAAGGAGACCCAAAAAATATTGAAGAAAATAGCACCTTAAAAAGTAGATTAGCTCAAATGGCAAAAGAGGCGAAAAAGCCAATGAGGAGAATGCCTTAAAAGGCCAAATTTTCCAGGTGGAAAAGGAATTTCAAAAACTCACTGAAGAGAATAATTCCTTCAAAATTAGGTTGGAGCAATTGGAAACTAATGACTTTATGAGAAATCAAGATTTTATAAAACAGATCCAAACAAATTAAAAAATAGAAGACAATGTGAAATATCTCATTGGAAAAAGCATTCACCTGGAAAATAGATCCAGGAGAGATAATTTAAAATTTATTGGACTAACTGAAAGCCAATATCAAAAAAATAGCCTAGACACCACCTTTCAATAAATTATCAAATAAAATTGACCTGATATTCTAGAAATAGAGGGGAAAATAGAAATTGAAAGAATTCATCAATTTCTTGAAAAAGATCCCAAAAAGAAAACTCCTGGGAATATTATAGCCAAATTCCAGAGTTCACAGGTCAAGGAGAACATATTACAAGCTGCCAGGAAGAAGCAATTTGAGCATTGTGTAAACAAAATCAGGATAACACAAAACCTAGCAGCTTCTACATTAAGGGATTGAAGGACTTTTTTTTTGCCTTTTGGAGGGCAGTTGGGGTTAAGTAACTTGCCCAAGGTCACACGGCTAGTTTTTTTGTGTGGGTGTTAAGTTTCTGAGGCTGGAATAGATCCCAGGTTCTCCCAACTGGAGGGCCGGTGCTCTTACTCACTGTGCCACCTAGCCACCCTTAATAGATACTTTTTAATTACTAAAGGATGGGAGATGGTGCTAGATGCTGATGGTACAATGATTATTATTTTTTTAATGTCATTTCCTCTGCTCAGGACTTCTCATTCTAATTCTACTGAGTAAACAAGAGAGAAGAGAAATTAAGACATATATAAAGTACAAATTGATGTCATGAATAAAAATTCTGAGAAAAAATGTTTCCAGATTTTAATAATTACTTCATTAATTAGACTAGACTAGCCAATAATCAATAAATTAATGATCAGTGGTTTTTCTCTGTAACGCAAAATGCCAAAGGAGACTCTGAAAATACCTTGAATCAGGTGTGTACCTTCTGATTGGGAACTCCCCTGATGAGGGAAAATTTACTGTGATTGATGAATATTTAATGAGGAGGTGTGCCAGAAAGTCTCCAGCTTCTCTTGCTAAAAAGTGGCTTGATCTCCATCAATCTCAGTAGGCTAGTTTTCTCCTTCATAAGCCAGGTTACCCCAAACTCTAATGAAATAACAAAGGTCAGGAGTTCTATCTCTGAGGGAGAGAACTCCTTCACACTTAATTCTTTTTATACCCTAAACAAAAATTGTGTTTTCCAGTTGTGTCAGTTCCTGCCATATGCCTGGAGAAGAGCTTGAATGTTTCTGATGTTCTTTAGCAGAAGAAGGACGGTTTTCTAAGCTAATCTTTTTAACAGAAAAGGGACTACTATAAATTATTATCAATAACCAAATGGTTCAGGATTAAAATTAATTATTCTTATTGGGAAAGAATGGGAGCAAAGTAGAAATACAAAGTACTCAGTATATTTGAGAAAGATAATGACTCTTTTAATGGGGGGAAATCAGGGAAAACTTTATAGAGGTTATGATGAAAATACATGAAAGGAACCCTGCAAGTCTAAAGGGCAGATATGACAAGGGAAAATATTAGGGACATAGGTGACAGTTTACATAAAGCTTATTGGGAAAAGATAACATATCATATTCAGAGAACAGCTTGCCATCTAGTTTGGCTCAAATGCAAAGTCAAAGCAAAATCAGTCGAAAGGAACTCAAAGGCAAGATGGCACAATACATACTGAGAATCCCCTCTACAACATTTCCAACAACTGAAGTTCCAAGTTTTACCTAAAGACTTTTACTGAAGAGAAATCAATTACCAAAGAAGGAAGGAAACAAGCATTAAGTGTGTACCACATGCCAGACACTGTGCTAAGCACTTTACAAGTTATCTCATTAGACCCTCACAACAAGCTTGTGAGAGAAATGGTTATTAATAAGCAATGATTTGTGGAGATTCAGATGTCCCCCTATTTTTTTTATCCTCATGTCAAGACCACAGTGTCTGAAGGTTGATCGATCCTTCTCCTCAATTCAGACCCCACTCAGGTGGGGAAGCCATTGTGTTCTACACAGGTTTAGGTGAGGATAACTTATTTTAATAGATTGCCCAAGATTGGCAGTAACTTAGAAGTAAATGACTCATCAAAGTTCATTTAAATAAGTTTAGCCAATCATAATATTCATTCTATCATTAATTTTAATCAGAGTTGATTGCCACCCCTCTTCCAATGGGTATATAAACCAAGAGGCCACTGCCATGAATGTCTTTGGTCTAAGAAAGAGATGGCCATATGACCATCATTTTAATAATAAACATTCTGCCATTATTAATAAAATGATTAAATTACCTAGAAATTATGTCTCTTGACCTTTTTTTAAATGCCACATTTGGAAGGTAGGTGCTATTATTAACCTCATTTTATGACTGAAGAAATTGAAGTTGATGGAGATTACATATATTGATTAGGATCACAAAGCTAGTAAGTGTCTGAGATTAAATTTAAACTCAAAGATTTGGACTCCAAGTTCATAATTTAATCCAATGCACTATCTTATTGCGTCAGATAAGACATTGAACTTTGGGATAACTGTTATAAAATCTTTCTTTATATAAAACCTCTCTTCAATTTTGATCTGTTGCACCCAGTTCTCTTTTCAATAGTAAAGTTGAACAAACCTAATTCCTCTTTCAAATGACTAGCAAGCCGACTTGAAGATAAAAAATGCCCTTCCGATGCTGTTGCCTACACTCACAGCACCAAGCGAAACCTGAGAGCATGAACATGAATAATGAGTCCATGGTCCAGGTGGAGATTGGAAGCATAGATTTATTGCATGCTAAGCAAGTCTCCACTAAGCATCTGAGGGTTTGGGTTCATATACTGTAGCTAAAGCACTTATGTCATACTTTCTCATGGGAAACTTAATTTAGTTTGCAACATGAGGCACCTAACTTGCGACTTTGCCAGAGGCTACTGCCATGGGACCCTTCCCTGATTTCTTATCACATGCATCACTACTTTATCTATATCAGTCAAGTGGCCAGGGTTTCAGGGATGGCCAGGATGTTCCAAACCTCCCTTGCACAGGGGATGACTAACAGGGGGTGGAGAGTCAACTTGAGATAGTGGGCCCAGCCTGGATTCGTACCCATGGGATGCAGACCCCTCAGAGCATGCCCATTGCAGTCCCCTCAGAGCCCTCAACAGTGCCCCCTACACAACCCCTAGTCTTTCTTATCCAGTCTAAATAGACTTGATTTATTCAACTTATATGGCTTGATATGAAGCTATAATGATGGGGGAGATGGAAGAGGAGATAATACATAAAACAAATCTGTTCAATACTCATTTTGCTTCTGCTTTCTCTGCCACTGAGAATGATCTTTGAACAAGAGAAGACTGGAAAAATGACTAATGGAAAATTGAAAACTATGATAAAGAAAGGTTGTGAGAGAGTACTGAAACACCTCTGAGAAATTTTAGGGGTTGAGGTATTCAAGTTTCTAGGTCCAAATTAATTTATCCCCAAGTAGAAAAAGAGTTGGAAGATGCAAACACTGAAACTTTATTGTAATTTTTGAAAGCTCTTGGAGAATGAAAGAAGGGACCACATACTGGAGAAAAACAAATTTTCTTATTTTTCAAAAAATGAAAGATAGTAGAATATTCAAACTTTAGCCCAGTGATCTGGAAAAAAACATGAATAATGTATTATAAATCTGTGATTAGACAGTTATTCTTTAATCTAGTGGCAGCCTTCTTGCTGTTCCACAAACAAGACACTTCATCTCTCAGCTCCAGATATTTTCTCTCATTGTCGCTCAAGCCTGGAATGCTCTCTGTCCTCTTTTCTGACTATTGACCTCCCTGGCTAAAATTCCATCTTTTAAAAGGAGCCTTCCCAAATGTCTCTTAATTCTAGTGCTTTCTCTTTGTTTATTATTTCTCATTCATCCCATATATATCATTCTTTTCATATATTTGATTGCATGTTACCTTCTCCACTAGACTGGAAGCTCCTTGATGATTATTATTGTTGTTGATCCATTCAGTTGTGTCTTTGTGGCACTTTGTGACCCTGTGGAATATAGCATGTTAATGTGGTCAATGGGATTTTCTTGTAAAAGATATTGGAGTGGTCTGCCATTTTCTTATCCAGTAGATTAAAGCAAACAGGTGTTAAATAACTTGCCCGTGGTCATTCAACTAGCAACTGAGACCAGATTTGAGCTCCAGTGTTCCTGTCTCCAGACCTAGTGCTCTATCCACTCAGCTACCCAACTATCTCTTCCTTGATGCTAGGGACAGGCTTTTGCCTCTTTTTTATCCTTACAACTTAGTACAGAATGTGGCATGTAGGAGGGGCTTGGGGTATATCAAAGATAAAATGACTAAGGAAACACATATTGATTTATTAAGGAATTAATGCCAATAGCATAACAAATCCAGACAAGGTCTCCTCAGCTTTAGTACTGAACACCAAATACAGGGGAAGGTAGATTGTTATGCATTAAAAACAAGAAAATATGATCAGTTAATTAAAATAAATCAATAGGTCAGGATACAAATTTAAGCAATCTGATTTCTAATTGGAGGAAAGATTAGGGACTTTCTGAACTCAGAAGGGGTGAGTAAATAGTTTCAATTCCTTGAAGTCATTAAAAGGTGTTCCTCTTCCCCATGTCTATATTCAACCAAAGGAACATGGAAACGACGCCTGATTGAGCACTATAAGTCTAGTTTTCAGATAAAGCATATGGGTTGCTGCCAGCAACTAACATTGTAGGACAGACAGTGAACAAGAGTTGGGCTAGGTGAGCATGATGAGATCAATGCCAGTTTATTGATATTTCTCCTGAGTATATATAGAGTACTTGTTTATAGGTTTAAAGAATATCTTGTTTTCTGCTCAGTATGCCTGTGCTCCAATGTACTTTCCCAAGACCAACTTTTTCAGAATAGGCTGGCTTGTTATCACTTCCTTTCCACCTCTAGTTTATCTCTGAGGACAAGATAAACTTTTTGCTGTGCAAGTTTTACATAATTATTTGAGGGAAAAGTTTCAGGTTGTTTATCAGAGGAGTCCTTCCTCCCTCCTACATCTGAGCTAGATCCCTGGGTTTCCTCAGACCTTAAGGCCCCATGATATTTCAAACATGGCCTTCCACATCTCCCCTCCTTTTTTTTTTGTTTTGTAGCTGAAATTCATAAATTTGTGTCAGAATGGTTTTTGTGACAAGTGAAGACAACCAGAGAACAAAAGGAAGGCTGATACATAAGCCTGAAAGTATAATACCAATAGGCAAAAGGTACAAAATCAGCAAAACAAAATTGAGTGGTGATCCACCTTTAACAGCTTCTAAGATTGTGTTGGCTATTTTTTCTGGATCAATTCCAGAGTGAGGACTATTTTGGATGTTTTCTGTTATTTTTGTAATGTGTTTATATCCAATGTAGCATTTGAATCATGTGAAGCAACAAGCAATCAAGAACATTTTTTTTTATCCCAAGAAACATTAGAGTGAGACCTATTATATGGTAAAGGAGTTACACAAATATAAGTATATCTCTAATCACATCTAAGTGACATTTGAGTTTTTAATGCTGCTAACTCATCACCTAAATATGATACTGATTGTTCTAATAAATTGATTTTATACAAAACATCCTTATCTATATCCTGTTGTGTCTTAAAAGCTAGAGAAACATTTTTTTTGCTAATTCATTAGCATATTGTGAAGTTTGGATTTCTCCTTGTAGAAAAAATCTAGACACAGTGGTTGATATTATCAATAACATTAAGGCAGTGAGTCTAGTAACAAGAATTCTAACAAACCTCCCCTCCCTTTTTTTAAGAAATCAAAAAAATATATTTAGTGTACATCCCCTGACATTTGATACCAAGCATGAGTTAAAGTAGTCAGAAAAATGGCAAATGAGGGTGGTTAAACAAACAGTACAATGACAACATAAACACTAATACACTGTTTAAGAGTATAGTTAAAGCAGGTTATATTCCAATAAAATGTAGTATTAACTCCCATAATCTATAAATGATTTACATTAGTGGAAGTAAGGAAGGCTTGAGGGGGTCAAATACATGTATTTATAGGTTATGTATGAAACAATTGACATGATGGAAGTATGTGTCTCAGGACTTAAATCAGGATGTAACAAGTACAGTTTGTATTGAAATCAGAGTGATCATAGCAAGAAACACAAATCCTGTGGTAACAGGTTTCAGTTTTTTGGCTTTTGATATAATAAATATTCAATCTGACCCCATGTGGGCACAGCTTTTTGTGTAGTGGCTGCATTAGAAGACCTCTTCTTCTTTATTCCCGTGTGCTGTCTCTGTGATTTCTTCTGCTGCTGGAGCTCTTTCATCTCCTGGGTGAGTTCCAGTACACACCATGACATTTCTTTTGGGAACCCACCCTGGTCATTCCACAGCTTCTGGTAAAATACAAACATAACCTCTCCCCCAAATTAGTAAAGGTTAGGCCTTTCCCATATCTTTGTTTGGGGATATCTCCACATTAGCTTCATTTGGAGAGCGTGTACTTGTTCAAATTGTTTTTCTGCTGGTGTACACTTATTATAAGTGATTTTTTTTTTATTTTAGGGTGTATAAAGTAGTAGGTAGGTGCCTTTGTGGCATATCAGTCCAAGTCCCCCCTTTTTTATTTTTGTAAGTAGGTTTTAATAGTTTTATTCCATCTCTCAAGTGTAGCTTGACCAGTAAGATTATAAGGGATGCCTGTAATTAATTTTATTTGAAAATTATCACAGGAAGATTGAAATAATTTGATAGTGTAATCAGGGGCACTATAAGTTTTCAATTTTTTGGAAGGCCCATTGAAGTAAAAGACTGTAATATATGGTTAAATACAATATTTACTTCTTCTCCTGTCTGGAGTGAAACAAAAGTAAAAGATAAAAAATGTATTGTAACATGTATGGTTGATAACTTACCAAAGGGAGGGTGATTAGTCACATCCATCTGCATAATATAGTTAGATTTAATCCCCTGTGGGTTAAGGTAAATTACTGGAGAAGTATTATAGATAACATATATGGGCAGTTTGTAATGATCTGTCTAGCTTGTTCCTTTGGAATTCTTTACATAAAGTATATAAAGAACATTTGTACATTTGAAAATTTTGTACAAAATGTACATTTTGATGAAAATAAAAGTAAAATGACGTAGCTTTATGAATATTTGGGGAAAAAGATTTGGAAAAACCTGAACATCTCAATCAATAGTTGCATTATTTGGGGGAAAAGGTGCAGAAGTGAATAAGGAGTTCTAATATCATACATACATATATATATATAGAGAGAGAGATCTCCATAGATATAGACATAGATACACATGCAGATAGATAGATAGATAGATAGATAGATAGATAGATAGATAGATAGA
>NW_027186304.1:9721621-9761266 GCF_028583685.1 Petaurus breviceps papuanus | reverse complement strand
AGATAGATAGATAGATAGATAGATAGATAGATAGATAGATAGATAGATAGATAGATAGATAGATAGATAGATTGAGACCTCTGTCTTATAAGAGTTTGTAATTTTTGAAAAAGGTTAAAAAGATTTGTATTCTGGGGGTGGCCAGGCAGCTCAGCGAGTAAGAGCACCAGCTCCAGTGTAGGGATAACCTGGGGATTGAATCCGGTCTCCGACACTTAGCACCACACCCAGAAATAACTGGCCGTGTAACCTTGAGAAAGTTACTTAACCCCTATTGCTTAAAAAGAATAAATTTAAAAAAAAAAAGATTTGTATTCTGTATGTGTTTAAGTTTAGCAGCATCAATAGGTTGGCATACATACACTGAATATTTGCTATCTGACACAATATTAAGGGGAGAAGAAGAAAAATCATTTAGCAACAATATAGAGAAAAATAATTTAACAACAATATGATAGCTGAAAACTTTGCATTTTGAGTAGAAGTGAGTATTAATAACTTTATAATATTAGAATCAATGTAGTAGGCTATATTTTTACTTTTAAGATTTATAAATGAACACCAAACTTTTATGAAGGAAATTATTTGAAAACTTATATTTTTTGTTTTTTTACCTTAAAACAAAAACAAACTTTTTAAATTTTAGGTCTATTAAAACTAAGTTGGTGTAATATGTCCTTAACATAAACTCTCAAAGTATTATTAACAAATTAAATTTCTAGTTAATTGTAGAATTTCTTATATATCACAAAGGTTTTTGATCAAAGAAAGGTATAGTAATTGAATCTGATCATAGTACTTTTAAAAGCTATTAGTTTTAGGATCCTCTTAAACAATGGGAATATCTTAAGGTGAGCCTTAAGTAGTTTGTATACATTTCTGTACATGTTCTAATTCTAGGTAAAAAATATTAGATTTCCCAGTAAGCTAAAACAGAAGAGTTCATATCTTTTACTGACTACTTGCTGTGATCATAGAAATTTGCTACAGGAAGGGGAAAAAAAAGTAGGAATATGTAAATTAAATATAGTCTTAAATGCCTTTTATTTTAAACAGAAATTTTCACCATTCATGGCTTAAAGCCAATTACAGTTAGTTTTATTCTCATGGAGCTGTAATAAACAATAAAGATTTACTAGATCTCTAATACATAAGGGGTACCATTTAACATTTTTATTTCTTAACATTTAAACTTGTCCTGGTGTAAAATCCAAATGTTAGAAATTACTTCCACTTATTATACATAGACTTGTAATTCTCAGCAAGCTAAGTTCATTGTTTAGGAACTACATAAGTAAAAAAAGTTCTTTTCCCAGTCTGATGACCTTGCCTATATAGATGGTTTCCAGGGGACTTGGCAGTTTGACAAGATAAAGAGATTTGGCATGGACTTTAGGGAGGGGCTATTGGTGATGCCCCTGCTTTGTCAAAAGCTCATACATGCAGGAAGAATGTTCTGAATGGGCAGAATCAATCTTAATGAAGTTTTCACCCAGTGTCCTCCTTTCCAAATACAGTAATAACTTAACAATTAAGTAACTTAAATAATAATTTTACAAATTTCATAAATGAGAGCCAAAATTGTTTTAGCTGTAACCTTTTTAACTACAGGTAAAGGTGTAAATAGCTGGATTTCTATAATGCAGATATAAACATTATAAGACAGGGTTTAGCAGAACTGATAAAGTGGCATATCTGTTTTTACACAATTTTTTTTTTCTTTTGGTTTCAACAAAATTCAGATTAAAAATTTGCTTTATCTAACACCATCTCTGGCTAATAGTGATTACTCAATTTTTACTATATAATCAAATTTTACTACAATTTAGGAAGACCATAATAATGCAATGACATTATGAAATTAATTGTATTTCCAAATCATCACTTGCAAAAAAAATTATTGATAAAAATTGGGCTTATCAAGTGCAGAGATTTTTCTCCTCTCCTCACAGCTGCAGAGTCTGATTGTGGATTCTGTAGTTTAAAAGGAGAAGTTCATCTGCTTGCCTAGAGGTGTGGTCTTCTGGGTTTCCAGGGCTGTTGCCAGTGGGGTCCTTGATATAATTAGTATGCCACCTCTCTTTTGCCAGATTGGGAGGGTAACTCAAATTCCCTATTATTATTTAGTACTCTCTCTTTTAATCTAATCCGGGATGAGAGGCTTTAATACATGTTTGCAAAAAATGTTTTCAGCTGTTTTAACATTTACTTCAGTAAACTTTATTTCTATTTTTATTCCTTAAAAACTTCCTTTTGAAAGTGAAAACTTATAACTTTCCAGTCAGTGTGTGGGGACTCTGGACAAAGATCCAGTGGCACCATTGTTCCCTCTTCCCTTTACTGGAGAGCTTAAAGCTTCACCTCTGAGATGTTTCTTTTTCAGATGTTTGTATTTTCCCAATTTGCCTTAGTGCCAAATAGTATAATGAATTCTCACTTATTTTTTGCATCAAATTAGGAGTGATAGTTTTCACTTTTCACAATTCTAAAAATAACCAGAATTAAGTCAATTAATTTTCAGTTGCATCCAGATACACAAAACTTTTCTCTTTAGGTGAGGTTGGAAATGGTTAAATGCTTATACATTTGCCTCTTTGATCTGAGGGGGAAAATTCCCTTTTTATGTCTTATGGCTTTCTTGGCACTTAAACTTGGTCAGAGTTGAAATGGAGAGAAAGAGATTTTCAAACCTTTTAAAAATCTTAAAACTTCTGTTAACACTTTTCAATGACTTTTTGAATGTCAAGAAAGATTTGTTTATTTTTCAACAACTTCCCCAAAATTCCCAAACTTTTATTCTCAAAACCTCTATTCACACTGTTCCTGAAAATAGTTTATACCTTTCTGAAAATTCTTACCCATGCTCTTCTCTTTGCTACATGCTTAAACTTTCTTGCCTTTGCTTCTATCTAGCCATACTTCCACTGAACTTTGATTAAAGCTCCTTTAAAACCATGCATACCTTATTTCTTTCTAATTCTGACCTCACACTTCTCCTGTACTCTTTGACTTGACATTACCGTCACAAAACATCTAAAATAAAATAATTTTTCTCTCTCCTCTCCAGCCAACCATTTTTGTTCTGGTGGGAAAGAAGAAGGGAGAGGTGGAAAGAAAGAGATGACATTCCAAGGAAAATCCAGCATTCCAGCTGCATTTTAAAACTTACAGGGTGTCAGATTACTCACACACTATTTCACACAAAGACACATAAACAAAGCAGATAGATACAGAAAATGAGAGGAAGGGTGAACTCACAGAAAATTGTTCGAGATCTTCTGCAGAATTCAGACATTTGCTTGGCCCTCCAGGTGGCAATGGAGGCCAGTTAAGCCTATCTTTAATATATCCCATAGAAAAAAGGTAGAAATGGGGAAATGCTGGGGTCCTTCCTCTTTTAATCTTTCACTCATTTGTCTCCCATTTTACTAAAGCTACTTTTGGAAACCAGTGGCAACAATATTCCACACATACTAAAAACTCCTCCAGCTATTCCTTCATACCCCCTTTCTTTCATACTTTCTTTAAAACTTGAATATAGCATTCCTGAGTTTGAATTGTATCCCATGCATTTGACCCATGGTGATAGAAAGTTTATGAAAATGCCCAAGGGTAAACCTAGTTATGGAAAAATCTAAACTTCCCTACCTCCCTTCCTTTTTTGTCAGAGTGCTTCTTTGATTGTTGGGTAGGGGCCATCTGGTCTTCTTCCTCCTTGAGCCCCATGTTGGGTGCCAATTATGAACAATTTATGTAGGATGGACAGTGAAAAAAAGAGTCAGGCTAGGCAAGCAAAATGAGATCAATGCCAGTTTATTGATATTTCTCTTGAGTATATATAGAGTACTTGCTTACAGGTTTAAGGAATATCTTATTTTCTGCTCAGTGTGGCTGTGATCCAATGTACTTTCCCAAGAACAACTTTTTCAGAACAGACTGGCTTGTTATCACTTCCGTTCTGCCTCCAGTTTTTCTCTGAGGAGAAGATAAACGTTTTGCTGTGTCACTTTTACATAATTATTTGAGGGAAAGGTTTTGGGCTATTTATCAGAGGGGACCTTGCTCCCTTCTACATGTGAGCTAGGTTTCTGAGTTTTCTCAGATCTTAATGCTCCAAGATATTTCAAACATAGCTTTCCACAGGTTGCTTGAGATGTGTATGTAACTAAGAAAACCTCTTGCATCAATCTTCATATATGACTGGGGTTTGGATCAACAAAAACTTGGTCCTTAATTAAGGGTTTCTAAGCAATAGGTAGAAATGGTCCAACTTCCTTGTCATGCAGGACTAGGTTCAAAAAATGCAACAATTTTTTTTCTCAAAATTCCCATAATTGTATAAAGTTTTTTTTTCACAGAAAGGAAATTGGACTAGACCTATGAGTGAATAGAAAAAGAACAGAGCTAGATACAGAATTGAATCACAAGATGGAGACAGTGTGACGATCTAGCAGCTTCTATATTAAGGGATCAAAAGTCTTGGAATATGATATTCCAGAGATCAAAGGAGATAGGATTAAAACAAAGAATAACCTAACCAGAAAAAACTGAGTATAATACTCCAGAGGAAAGTATGAATATTCAATGAAATAAGGAACTTTGAAGCAATCTTGATGAAAAGACCAGAGAGGAACAGAAAATTTGAATTTCAAATACTAGAATAAAGAAAGGCATGAAAAGGTAAACAGGAAAGAGAAATCATAAGAAACTTATTAAAATTGAACTGTATTCATTCTTACATGGAAAGAAGATATTTATACCTCAAGAGACTTTTCTCTCAGTATGAGGATAGTTGAAGGGAATATATATGTATATATGTATACATATATGTATATCTATATATACACATATGTATGTATAGGTGTATGTTTGTGTATGTGTGTACATGTATACATAGACAGAGGGCAAAGATTGAGTTGAATATGAAGGGATGGTATCTAAAAAGCAAAAGCTAGATGTGACAGAGGAATATATTGGGAGAAGAAAAAAGGGAAAGAGAGAATAGGATAAATTATCTCACATAAAAGAGGCAAGAGAAATCTATTACAATGGAGGGGAAGAGCAGGGAGGTGAAAGGTAATGAGTCAGCCTTACTCTTATTGGACTTGGTTTAAGGGTAGAATAACATACACACTCAATTGGCCATCTTATCCTACAGGAAAGTAAGAGGGAAGGGGATAAAGGGGTGGGGTCTGATAGAAGGGTGTGCAGATTGGGGAAATGGGGTAGTCAGATGCAAACAATGTTGAAAAGGGAAAGTGTCAAATGATAAAACAGACTAAATGGAGGGTGGGATAGAATGGAGGGAAATATAGTTAGTCTTTCACAACATGACTATTATGCAAATGGCTTGCCTAACTACACATGTATAGCCTATATTGAAAATCCTTGTCTTCCTAGTGGTGGTTGGTGAGGTGGGAAGAAGGGAGAGAATCTGGGAGTCAAAGTTTTAAAAGCAAATGCTAAAAATTGTTGTTACAAGCAATGGGGAAATAAGACATAGAGGCACTGGGGTATAAAAATCCATCTTGCACTATAAGAAAGTAAGAGGGAAGTAGAAGAATAAGGGGAGATATATGAGAGAGCAAACAGGAGGAAGGAGAAATAAGTTTGCTTGCCATCTTGGGTTAGAGGGTAGGGGAGATATGGGGAGAAAATTGGGAACTCAAAATCTTGTGGAAATGAATGTTGAAAACTAAAAATAAATAAATTCTAGGAAAAAAATAAGATGGAGTGAGCATAATTTTTTTCCGCACAATTTCCCACAATTCCCTCAGGCTTAATTAATGTTTATTGATTGATATTGATTTATTGATAGTTAACATCTCTCCTGTGTCAGGGTCCTATCATGTCTTATTTTAAGACTTGTTCCAAAGTTTCATTTTCCATTCTCAGATACACTTTTTCTTGCAAGGTTTTGAGTTTAAAAATATCTTCTTTTCCCAAATTAAAACTTTCTGCTTTATCACACATGGTATTCTTTCTTTTGTATCAGTTCCTTTGCCCTGTTATTCATCATACATAGGGTATCACACCCTTACCTACCTGTGTTCTTCCTAAAAGGAATGTAAATCTTAATTTCTGAAACTATTTTTGTTTTGTTTTGTTTTCTCTTAAAGACCAGCCTTAACCCAAAATAATTCTATTCCCAGACCAAGCCCTATTAGATCACTGTTTAGGCCCTGATTGGCTCAGAATGGATGTAAATAACAATTGTTTCTATTTTGGTGAGAAACTCTGAGGACCTTCCTTTCCCAGATCTATTTTTTTTAAAGACATCATTCTTTGCCTCATTTTTTTATTAAACCTTAATCACTGAATGGGAACTACCTCAGTCCAACTAAGACCTGTTAAAGACTTTAGTTTGAAAAGACCAAGGTCCCCTACTGCATCCTAGGCCATCTCCAGGACAACTGACCACTGGACCCACATGGCTCTGTAGGAGAAAGGGAAGCTGGTGACTTTTCACAGCCTTGTCTCAGGGCTCATGACTTGCATGTCATAGTATCACCTGTCTAATGTCACGTTCCTCTTCAAGAACAAAGGACAAACAGCAAACAAGCATCATGCATAAAATATATTCTATTCTCACTTCCACCTCACCATAATAATATATCACTTCTTTCAAGATGTAGCTAAACTAGGGGGTGGCTAGGTGGCCCTGGAGTCAGGAGGAACTGAGTTCAAATCTGGCCTCAGACTCTTAACACAAAAACTGGCTGTGTGACCTTGGGCAAGTCACTTAACCCCAATTGCCCTCCAAAAAGGCAAAAAAAAAAAGATGTAGCCAAACTACCACCTTCTACTCTAAGATTTCTTAAATTGGAATCTCAAAAATTAATGTATAAAACTGTTTTGCTAACTATGTTTAATATGAATAGTTCCATTGTAATCATGATTTCAGGTTAAGAAAAAATCCTGAGAAAGTGTCTGTAACTTTTGCCATCAAATCAAAGGTCTCTGTGACACAAAAGAATACTTGTTTGACATGTCTTTACTATTCCTTTCAATGGCTAGTATTCTCTCTCCCTAATTACCTTGAACTTATTCACAAGGTTTAATTACCTCATACTTATTCTGTACATATGTTCTGGCATACACTTACAGAAGTGTAGAAAGTTTTCTCATGATAGAATGCAATATCCTTGGAATAAAGATTGTTTATTTACTCATTCATCTATTAAATAATCCACTAATTAAGCTATTTATGTATTTGTTTATTTTATTTTTTGCATTTGTATCTTCAGAGCCTAGAATAATATCTGGCACATAGTAGATACTTGCTAAATTCCCCATGGTCAATATTTTCTTGCCTAGGATTTTAAAATCCCTAATAATTCTTCCTAGGTCCCTTTTTGAAGTGTCATCTGTCTCCAAATAAATTTCTAGAAGTCAATATCAACCATAATGTTTGACAAGTCTCAGGTTACATGCCCCAGGAAGACAGCAAACTTCTCTCTTATTCACAGCACATAGACAAAGAGCTGCCTCAGTACCCCGGGAATTTACCTACAACCACTACTGTATCTCTTATTTTAAATCTCACTGGATTTATTTCCTTTAAACACCTATGGTTAGACATTCTCATTATTTGGAATGTAAACTACCTTTCCCCCTGAGGCATATCATTCCTTTACTATACAGAAATATCCACAGGCATATTAATTTAAAATTTTATTGACATGTTTTGTTTTTACATGACAAAGACTTCCAGTTTATCCTCACCCTGTGAGATATTTCTTATTAAAAAAAGAAAGCTACTGACACATTGACCTTATGTGAAAGTACATATATTTCATACCTCTAGCACTCCCCACCTTTCTATTTTGAAAATGTTTTAAAAGGGAAAAAGAAATCTATTTTCTCCCTCCCACCCAAGACCAATTTGAATTTAAAAAAGGGAGAGAGGGAAAAAGAGAAAATGAATTCTTTGTGACAAATATTCATAAAGGCAGAAAAAAAATTTCATTGGCTATATACAAAGAAACACACAAACATACATATATACACATATAAATACACATATGTATATATTTTGTGTGTTTGTGTGTGTGTGTGTATCTCATTCTACATCCTAAATTCATCACCTTACTGACAGGTGGTTGATAGTATATTTCATTCTAGATCCTCTGGAATCATTGCATCAATCAGATCATTCTTATACCTTTAAAAGGTATTTATCTTATGCTTGTACAATTGTTCTCCTGCTTCTGATAATTTCATTCTTTGTCAGTTTATAAAAGTCGTCTAAATTGCTCATTTTTTTTGGAGGGAGGAAGGAAAGGCAGTTAGGGTTGTGACTTTCCCAAGGTCACATATGTAGTATGTGTGTCAAGTGTCTGATGTCACATTTGAACTCAGGTCCTCCTGACTCCAGGGCCAGTGGTCTATTCAGTGTGCCACCTAGCTGCCCCTAAATTGTTCATTTTTATAATGTTGTTAATACAGTGAAAATTATTTTTCTGATTCTGCTTACTTCACTCTTCATAAGTTCATGCAAGGCTTCCAATGTCTTTGAAATCACTTATTTCCTTATTTCTTACAGAATAAAAGTACCAAATTAAATTTATTACTATTGTTCTGTAAGAAATGAAGAAATAGGTGACTTCAAAGATAAATGGATACCCCAATAAGAAACCACAATTTATGCCTCAATTGATGGCTATTCTTATAGTTTCCATTTTAAATTTTTTCTTTGCCATAGAAAAGATCTATTATAAATATTTTTGTGCATATATGGCCCTTGCCTATTTCTTTGAGCTGTGTTAGGGAAATGATCATCAATTATAAAATTATTTTTATCTTTCTTCTCTCTGTCACAGTCCTCCCCCTTAAATTCCCTAAAATCAGCTGTGATTCCCTATTGCCTCATCAGATCATTCTCTGAAAGTAATTTCTCCAGGTGGTAAAGGTATACTTAATTTACTACTTAGCTTTAGGGTTAAAATGATATCTCTTGAGACACTTTAGATGTTCTAGCAGTTTTGTGATCAATCTGAATGTCAATAACAATTGTTTCTGTTTTGACTGGAAACCCTAAGGGTCTTCTCCTTGCAGATTGATTTTTTTTTTCTTTTTGATTAGGTAAAGAGGCCATTCTCTGTTTCATTTCTTATCTAACCTTAATCACTGAATGGTTGTTGCCTTAAACAACCCCAAGACCTGTTAAAGACCTTAGCTTGAAAAGGCCAAGGTCCTCACTGCATCTTAGGCCATCTCCAGTTGTCCAGATATATATCTGGCCACTGGATCTAGATGACTCTAAAGAAGAAAGTGAGGCTGGTGACTCTTCAGTCCTCCCTCAATTAAATCCAATTTACTTGCATGTTATGCCATTACCTCCCTGATTGCATGGTCTTCTTCAAGAACAAAGGACAGACAATAGCAATAATCAAGCTTTACTTTAAGTGTAGACTCCTAGGGTGATAGGTGTAAAGCAGAAGGTATCTGGATATTTACAAATTCACTCACTTGTTCTTCAAATTGTTATACTAAGATCATCAATTCCTAATTTGGGTGAAGGGAGATAAGCAGATAAATCCAAGAAGTGCTGTGAACATAAAATACTATGCAAAATTATGTTTACATAGAAAAAGAGATATATGCATACATACACATATTAATTATATATACATTCATATATGCATTCCTGTGTACATATACATATTTACATGCACACATATATAAATGTGTGTATGTATATCTATATCTCCACACACACACATGAACATATACTTTCTAAGATAATAATATATAAGGTTGAGAAGGACCTTAGAGGACATAAAACTTAACTATATCTCTTAACAAATGAACAAAATAAAGTGGAGAAAAGGTACAGGCCTTGGTGAAAGGCACATAGGCAAAAAGTAATCGATGAATTAATAAATTAATTAAATAAATTAATTAATTAATAAATTAATGAAAAAAAATAATTACTAAGTGTTTACTATTTGCCAGTCACTGTGGTAGGTATTGGTTACAAATTCTCTCCCCACCCTTCCCCTATCCAGCACCCCAAACAGTGATCCTACTGTACACCCCCTCCCCCAATCTGCTATCTCCTATATCCTCCCCCATTGCCCCTCCAACTTTCCAGTAGAGCAAGATGGATCTCTATATGCCAGTGCCTGTATATCTCATTTCCCAGTTGCATATAAAATAATAATAATATTAATAATATTTTTAAACATGTCATTTTAAAACTTTGAATTCAAGATTCTTTCCTTTGCTCCCTCATCACCCACCCTTACTGGGAAGATAAGCAATTCAATATAGGTTGTACCTGTGTAGCTATGGAAAACATTTCTGTAGTGGATATATTGTGAAAGACTGACTATATTTTGCTCCATCCTATCCCAATCCCCACTTGTTCTGTTCTCTACTTTGACTCTGTCTCTTTTCAAAACTGTGTAATTCCAACCCCCCCCCAAAGTGCCCTCCCTTCCATCATCCCACCTTTCATTCCCTTCCCCCCTACTGTCCTGTAGGGGGAGTACCATATTTAGTGTGTATGTCATTCTCTCCCTAAGCCAAATTCAATGAGAGTAAGGTTGACAAAATTCCCTTTTGCCTTCCTGTCCTTCCCCTACATTGTAACAGTTTTCCCTTGCCTCTTCCATATGAGATAATTTACCCCATTCTGTCTCTCCCCATCTCCTCTCATTATATTCCACTGTCACCTCTCAATTTCAACTTTTAAGTATCATCCCTTCCTATTAAATTGGTCCTGTGCCCTCTGTCTATGTATACCTGTACACATATATACACACACTCACATATGTATTCATATGCCCATAAACCCTCCTATACAGACATATATGTATGTATATATATGTATGTGTGTGTGTATATATATACACTCATTTAAATCCCCTTTAACTATCCTCATACTGAGAAAATTTTATAAGTTATAATTGTCATTTTTCTATATAGGAATATAAATAGCTCAACTTTGATAAATTCCTTATGATTTCTTTTCCCCATTTACCTTCTCATGCCTCTCTTGCTTCTTGGATTGGGATGTCAAATTTTGTATTCAACTCTTGCTTTTTCATCAAGAATGCTTGAAAGTCCTTTATTTCATTGAATGACCATACTTTCCCCTGCAACATAATACTCAGTTTTGCTGAGTAAATGATTCTTGGTTTTAATACCAGCTCCTTTGACCTCAAGAATATCATATTCTAAGTCCTTCAATCCCTCAATGTAGAAGCTGCCAGATTCTGTGTTACCCTGATTGTGTTTCCACAATATTCAAATTGTTTCTTCCTGGCTGCTTATAATATTTTCTCCTTGACGTTGGAATTCCACAACCTAGCTATAATATTCATAGGATTTTTCTTCTTGGGATCTTATTTCAAGAGGTGATCAGTGGATTCTTTCAACCTCTATTTTGCCCTCTGGTTCTAAAACATCAGGGCCATTTTCCTTGAGAATTTCTTGAAGAATGATTTCTAGGTTCTCTTTTTGATCATGGCTTTCAGGTAGTCCAATAACTTTTAAATTATCTCCCTTGGATCTATTTTCCAGGTCAGTAGTTTTTCCAATGAGATATTTCACATTGCCCTCTACTTTTTCATTTGTTTGGATCTGTTTAATAATATCTTGATTTTTCATAAAGTCACTAGCTTCCATTTGCTCAAATCTAATTTTGAAGGAATTATTCTCTTCAGTGAGCTTTTGAAATTCTTTTTCTATCTGGCAAATTTGGCTTTTTAAGGCATTCTTCTTCTCATTGGCTTTTTGGGCCTCTTTTGCCATTGGAGTTAGTCTATTTTTTAAGGTGTTATTTTCTCCAGTCAAGTTGTTGACTCTCTTGTCATGATTTTCTTGCATCATTCTCATTTCTCTTCCCAATTTTTCCTCCACTTCTCTTATTTGGTTTTCAAAATCCTGCTTAAGCTCCTCTATGGCCTGTAACCAATTAATATTTTTCTTGGAAGCTTTTGGTGCAGGAGTTCTGACTTCATTGTCTTCCTCCTGTTCCATGCTTTGATCCTTTTTGTCCCCAAAAAATGAATCCAAGGTCATATTGCTGTGCTTGCTTTCCTCCTGTTGCTCTATGTGACTTTTTAAGCTATACAGTAAAGGCAACATTTGTTGCTGTTGCACTAAAAAAAGTGTGATTACCTCTATTTCAGAGAACAGTTAATTTTTTAAAATGTATTTTCCATATTCTTAAACAAATCCATGAGAAAATTCATATGTGTTTTCTCTCTATTCTCTCCATCCTGCTCCTCTTTGTAAGAGAGAAATCAATGTAGTTAAAAGAAATAGCTTTGCTTTCTTTCCACTATTCCTCAAATATGAGATCAGTCATATATAAAACTTCTGAGAAAGACAAAATAGACATTTTAGCATGGAAAGTTTAAAGGATCAAGGGAAGAATAGGGACTTGGGGGTCATAGCAACAAACTAAGCTCTATTGTATGAGTTCCACCCAATTAGTTGAGCAGAAATGTGAGAATTAGACAATTGTACACTTTTTCTGAGGTATAAAATAAAGCAGAGATAACATGGACCCCCTGGGCTTGCATGAGCACTGATTGTTTAGAGTGAGAGAAAAGATAGGCATTCTGGGGAGAAAAGAGCTGAGAATGCAAGCATTTATGTGTTGAGAGTGTGTGAATAGCTGATCTCTCCATCTCTCTGTCTCTATTTTTCTTTGCATGTATCTCTCTGTCTCTTTGTCTTTCTCAACAATCAATATATTCTTTACTTTTTCTTCTACATTTGTGAGAAAGAAAAAAAAAAGAGGTGTGTGTGTAGCCATTATTCTATGCTTTCCATGGTTGAATGTCACTGAAAAACAACATGGAAGAAGTAAGGTTCTATTATTGAGTGGGAGCTAAAAATGATGTGTAACACACACACACACACACAAACATATACACACACTCAAAACTTCTCTAGAAGAATAAGACATGGTCTATCACATAGAAAGAAAGCTGAGCTAGGTGATAGAAATATCCATCTCTGGGTAAATCATTGTGTTTTCCTTTGAATGCCTTCTAGAGGTAAATAAAGGATAAAATCAATAGGGAAAGAATGGGATGGTCAATTTTGGTCTTCATAATCAAACAGGTTGTAAAGCCAAGCACAAGCAGCTTTCAAGAGGACTGCTGCCATGAACAGCTTTCAAGTTTCTGATTCCATAACACAGAGAACTCTCTATTTATTCAATAACAAATCAAAGCAAAACATTCACAGAAAATCAAGGTATAGCATTCACAATGTTACAACTTATCACAGAAAATCAAAATACAGTATTCACCATGTCACAACTCAACAACTTATCACTAAAATGGCCACATAGTTTTCACCAAAGTGGTCACAATGTTTTCAACAAAGTACAATCATTTAGTAACTCAATTATTCAATCATCCTTAATTCAATCAGTCTTAAGGAAGAGAGCCTCCTTAATCCTTAACTCATTCATCACAAAATACAATAATCAAAGTTCTCCCCCATGGGGTGCAATTATGTTACAATATCAGTCACTACTTTGTACTCTCTTAAGGGGTAGTGGAAAATACACAGGCCATCCACCCCTACCTAGTTCACAAGTAAGTTACAATTTTATCAGTCACTACTCAATATTCACAGAGAGGTTTTTTCATCTTGACTCAAGGCAGGTAGCTCCGACCTGAATCCACCAAACTGTCACCTGGGTTCAAAGGCAGACATCTCCCAGCTCCTTGTCCAACTCTCTGTGCAGTTCCTGCTCCACATTGAAGCTCACAGTTTACAGTGCACCCCAAAACACTCACAGTCTCTGTTCCTGAGAAGAGAAAACTAAACGGAGCCACAGACAGACAAAGTACCAACACCACAGTCATGCTTCCTCTGGCAGCTCCAGCTGGCCCTTGGAAGTCTTCAGCAGCTCCATTCTCAAAATCAAAATCACTTTCTCCCATTATCAGATTCAAAATATCTTCTTCCATTCTTAAAATCAAATCACTTTCTCCCACTCTCAAAATCAAAATCATTTTCTCCACAGACGTTCCAGTCCAGCAGCAGCAGCCCAGCCTTCAGATGCTCACTGAGAGAATATCTCTCTCTTCCTTAAGTAGGGTATAGGTCCGCCCTGTTCATACCCTTCCTGTTCCATCAGCAACAGGGGATCATACCTTTTGTTTCTTTAACAGGGGCTTAATTTGAAACTAGGTACTAAGTACCTCTCAGCTTTCCAATACAAAGGGACCTTCAGATTTCATTACTATTGAACAGGTCAAGCAGTTGTTCATTTCTCCCTAACTCCCTAATAGGTAAGCAAATATTTCCTCGATACCTAAAATGATTTGTGATTTTATTGATATGTCTGTCTCTTGCAACAATGCAGATGACAACATCCTTGGTCTTTATTGCATGTTTCTTTCCTTTCAAAATCATTATAACCTTTCTTGGTGAACCTCTCTTAGCTTACTTAAGCTGATCTTCAAATAAAAGACACAGGCTACATCATGGTCCAGGACTAAAAGTGTTATATTTTCATTGGACCTGTCAGATCTTGTGTTCCACTGACCTATTTCTCAAACTATCTAAGACCAATCCTATTTCACAATAAGAAATAAAGTAAAAGTTTAGTAGAGGATAAATACACATGTTTTAATACACATGCTTTGGTAATAGTAATAATCATACTGAAGTTCAATGTATCATCATAGTTAAGAATTAATCCTCAGTCCCAAAAATCTATTAGAGGAATATAAGCTCTACCAGATCTTTCCAAGCTTCTCAAGGTTCAAGCATGGACCTCAAAAACACTTGTAGGTCTTCTTTGCAGAGCCACCTAAGTTCAAAGAGGTTCATGAGTAGACAAACTTCAGAATTATGCATTTTTAACCCACAGAAATATCATAAATCATGTACCAAATCAGAGATTTCAAAGTCTCAAATAATAAAAGGAAAATTCACAGTGATAAATTCATGAATTCTTGAGATTTGGAAGTATGGACAGTCATATTTATAGTGTGAAAGATAATTTTCATTCAAATTAGAAAGCATGGGGTTCTGAACTTGAAAGAATCAGAAAATATGCTTTTGCATAGAATCTAAAGCAACTCCTCAGTAAATGATATTCTGGGAATCTAATGAGATAGTAGCCTAAAAGGGGTTAAATGATTGTCCCAAAACACACAACTAGATAGTGAGACCTACTAGAACCTCTGTCTCTTGAGTCCTTTTCTAATCATCACAACAGTGAATCTTATCTAAGCCTTTTCAGCAGGTTATTGTGCTCTGAATGTCCATGGAGCACACTGAATGGATGCTATATTAAGAGTTTCATTTTAGAAGTCTGTGTTAAGAGCTTCATTTCAATGTGCTTCTTAGAGAGATTAAAAACAAACTAACCTATATTATGTATTGGTCTAGTATGTCAAGGCAAAATGTCTCGTAAGAATAATAATGGTGTGCTTCGATCGACTTCCTGGTTGCTGAAAAGGCTTAGAGGCAATTCAATATTTTGAGGATTGGAAAAGGAGTCATTAAACAAAGGTTCTAAGGTTCTGACTTGGTGATCTGTGTGCTCTTGGGAAAGTCATTTAACCCCTCTTAGCCTACCTACCTCATACACAATTGGAAAAGGAAAATACTTTATAAAATTCAAAGGGTTATATAAATAATCATATGACATGTGTAAGTAACATGCTCTTTAGATCACACTTTCTTCATTTGTAAAATGAAGTGGATGTTTTAAATGATCTCCAAGATCCTTTCCAGTTTGAAGGTAAAAAAAAAAAAGTTGAATTATTAGGTATATAATGACTTGCCAGGATAATAACTATTCAAATCCCTCAACACAAAATATAGAGTACAAAAAAGTATAAGAAAAAACGATCACATCTTCCCATACTTCATGTGTCAAACTCCTACACAAAGAAAGGATTAGGTACAACTGCTACTTTCAAAGTAGTGATTACGAGAAAAAAACTCACAATGCTAACATCCTGACAATGGTGCAAAGGATTTGCTATATATTGTACATTATGCTTAATATGTGGTCTTTATTTGTGGGAAATAAAATATATAGTTAGGATATAAGAATCCCAAGCATAGTAAGTATATTTAGAAAGAGGAAAAAAAGCATATTATTGACTGTTTTTACTATTATTACTAATATGATTGTTACCATTATTATCATTAGTCCTCTAAAACTAGATTATCATAAATCCTGAACAAATAATAGACTGTGACTTTCAGTTCACTTGATGGAGATTCTATAACAAAAATAAGTAGAAGGCATACCAAAAGAGGCTTTTATTTAATGATGATGATAAATGTTAAGTCTGATGAAATTTCGAGTGATTAAAGCCATTCTGAAAAGAATAAATCTTCTCTGAATACTGCCCCTCCATCTGGAAAGCAATGTTTTTAATATTATCTGAAAAGAAAATGGAATGTGAGGTTTGCTTCCTCCTCTTTATTTCTATTTATTTGGAATCTTTACAGTCTCAAAGAGCAATAAAAGAGAAGTGGTTCAACAGGGATTAGCTGACATTTAGAGATAGAAAGGAGACTGGCAGCAGGTGTAGGAAAGTGAGGTTTAGCTATTCTGTAGGAGGAGAACCTAAATTTGTATTGTTGCCTTCCAGGTACAGCAACTGCTGACTATGTTTCTGGAAGTTTAAGTATAGCTGCAAAGGGCAAACCAAGTCACCTTCCACTATGTGCAACTGATTCTCTACTTTTAATTCTAAAGTCTATTACTTTGTTAGGCTTCTGAGTGCCTCAGCCTGTGGTAACAGCTGTGTTTTTTCTACCTCTGGCATTAATTCTCTTTTAAGGATTTTTTTTTAGAATTAACAGCAATACAAAAAAAAAGTCTATTCTAGGGGTGGCCAAACTGACTTGACCACCAAGTCCAATCCTTTACTCTTTTCTGTATAGTCTATGTGTTACGGTATTTTTATTGCTGTTATTGTTTATATTCTAAAATAAAACAAAACTTTATTTTGAAATGTAAAACTGTGTCTTAGTATGTGGGCCATTCAAAAATGGGTCAACTCCTTGTCTAGTCCACCATCTTGTTTGCTGTGTGTCTCAATTTTGACTTCTCACTTTCTCTTTCCCTAGATATTGAGTAAGCTGCCAATCTTTAGCATTTCTGTCTTCACAACATCTCTCCTACACATTCCCTTCTCTCCACTTATATAGTTACAACTCTAATTTAGGCCCACATAATCTCTTTCTTGGACTATTACAATAGTCTTCTAATTTATCTCCCTTCCCTGAGTCTCTCTCTAATCTAATCTGTCCACCACACAACTAACAAGATATATTTTTAAGTTCAGATCAAACCACACCACTAAACTGACACATTCTTACTATGGAAAGTACAATTGCAATGGACTGGTCATATTGTTTGAATGCCAAATGTGTGTTGCTTAAACGACATGGAGAACTCACACAAAACAAGCACTCACATGGAAATCACAAGTGATACAAAAACACTCTCAAGGCCTCTCTAAAGAATTTCACATAGATTGTTAGACATGGGATATTCTGGCACAGCGTTTCCCAGCATGGAATGCCCATGTCAAAGAAGGCACTGCACTCTATAAACAAAGCAGAATTGCAGTAGCACACAAAAAAAATGTGAGCTGTGCAAATCTAAAGACATCTCCATCCCAAATATTCTAAAGCACTAATTGTGTCCAATTCTCCAATCTATTGTAGAATACACTGTACCCTGATCCCAAAATTGTGATGTCATTGGTCCCCTTCAAAAATAAAGAACAAGCAATAGATCCATTAGAAAACATAATGTGGGGCAACTAGGTGGTGCAGTAAGTAGAGTGTTGGCCCTGGAGTCAGGAGGACCTGAGTTCAGATCCACCTTCAGACACTTAACACACACAAACAAAAAACCTAGCCATGTGATCTTGGGCAAGTTACTTAAACCCAATTGCCCTCCAAAAAGCAAGAAACAAACAAATAAAACCATAATAATTTATTGATCTTGAAAAAAAATCTTGAGTAGTTTTTAAATAGATTTAAAGAATAAAAAATTTTACTTTTTTAACACTTAAATTTGTCCATGTATCCTTCCCCCATTTTTCCTCCCAGAGAGCCATCTTTTATGAAAGAAAATTAAAGTAGCTCTTAAAGGATCTTAATTCCACCTTCACCCAATTCCAGGTATCAATAGACCTTAATAAATCATCCTAGAGAAAGGTTTGTTTTAAAATACATTAGAGGGATCATTTTAATTAAAACTATAGCAGGCCATGACAGAATCTTAGCAATTCAACTTACCCAGATGATGTGTATGGCTTGGTGAGATTTGGGCATTTTCACATACGAACAGACAGGCTCACTTGCATTTCATTTTTGCTTACATAATTTCTGATCAGTTAAATATTTGAGAGATAATACATATTAAGTGAGAGGACTTGACACTTCTAAAAATTTAGATGGCAAATGGGACCATGTGTATTTCCTGTAATAGAAGCAATGGTGGCAGGCAATTAAGCTATAGTTTAAATCATTTGCAGTGATTGGTATGGAGTTGGTATTTTTGTTGAATCATTTCTGACACATCTAGTAATCTATGACTACTTTTGGAATTTCCTTCTCAAAGATACTAAAATGGTTTGCCACTTCCTTATCTACTTCAATTTATGGATGAGGAAACTGAGGCAAACAAGGTTAAGTAAATTGCCCAGGGTTACACAACTAGTAAGTATCTGAAGCCAGATATGAAGTCAGGTCTTCCTGGTTCCAATGTGGGCCATCTATTCACTGTACCACCTAGTTGCTCTCACATCGAATAGTTTGTGTTAATTTTACATCTGACTATGCAGATGCTGAGAAGCTAGAGTTGCTATAAACTGACTTGTTTCAAAGAGTAATTCATCCAGTGAATCAAGAAAAATAAAATGTCTAGGACTTTTGCGAGAACATTTCACCTAGCTAGTAGAAGCAAGGAGACCTATAATCGCTAGCAACTCCAGGCCCCCATATGAATACACATATTTATTTAACACTACATAAATGAAATGTCTTATTTTTTGTGTAAAGAACAGCCCGGCCTCTAGACATTGCTGATACTAAACACAATCATATTCCAAAGGAGACAGAGAAAAGAGAAGTACAAGCAATAAATAATGGTAATTATAAACAGAAATTAATAACTTTCAAAACAGATTTTATTAATTATATATTTTTTTTGCACCTGAATCTCTTTGCTTTTCCCTGAGATCTTTCCCACTAAACTGAGAATTGTTCATGTTAAAAAGGAAGTTTATTTTTAAAATAGCCAACTCAATAAATACATAGAAAGCTTCTGAAATGTTTCGAACCCCTGCTCTGCTCCATCTCATGAAAATAAGTGGAGAATAGTTCTTTTTTATATGTCCTCAAAAGATAGGCAACTATTGGAGTTTTCCAAATATTGTAGATAAAATTGGATATGGAGTAGAATTCTATATTAAGATATTATATTCATGTGAGGGAATGTAGGAACTCAAGGTTGGAGGCTGGGTAGTTTTCATGGCATATTTCAACTGTGGGAACACCTTTGGGAAATGTCTCTTTGCCAAAGACAGACTACCTGATAAGTATATGATATATATATTTTTTAAAGCCATCAGGGTTAAGTAACTTTCTCAAGGTTATATGGCAAGTTATTTTGTCTGGGTAGTAAGTATCTGATACCTAAACCAATCCCTGGCCTCCTGACTGTGGAGCCAGCACTCTTACTCACTGCACCACCTAGCTGCCCCAATGATATCTTTTGGTGCAAATTTCATTCTTAAATATCATAACAGATAATGACAAGAACTATTATTCTAAACTCAACCAAGAACAAGGTAGAATTTGTTCTGATAGAAATAGTAAGATTGCTCCAGGGAAAAGAATACTTGTATATGAGAGTTTGAGATAGAAGAAAGAAAATCCAGTTGTTGCATTATATGAATACAAATTTGTGGTAAATCAGAAAACAAAGAACTCAAGAAAATCAGTGGTAGAGGTAATAGAAAAGTTCAAATCCATATGTAAGTAAATATAAGGTTTCTATAAGAAACAGAGTAATTCAGATTTATAGAACATTAGCATTTGGGGGAAGGATCAGAACAGTTCTTAAATAGGAGATGTCTTCTGAGTTGTGCTCTAATGGAAAATGGGGATTCTTAAATGAGATAAGAAATGTGTAAATTCCAGACATACTGGAACATGGGTGTGTATGCATGGAGGTTAGAGATGGACTATCAAGAAAAAGCAAAAGTTAGGAGGTCACCGTAAATAAAAGATTGGATGAAGGGAGAGAAAGTGAAATATGCATGGCAAGGAAGAGGAAGCCATGTTGTAGAAGGTTTTCAATGTCAACATCATGATTTCATATTTTATCCAGACCTAATAAGATATTCTTTGACAACCACAAACATGCCAAAATGTCCTTCATCCTTAGACAAAATCCTTTACTTGACTCTACCAGATATAGCATCATTAGAAAAATATTTGCATTAAAAATATGGATTGTTATACCATAAATCCACTTGGGATTATTAATTGAATTAGCCAATTGTGTAAATACAATCCAGTCTACTTTTTTCCTATGATCTCTTCAATTCTGGGTTGAACTCACTGTCCATCTTTAGTGTCTATCTCAGATAAATGTACTGACTATTGATTAAATGGATTAGGTATCCAATCACATTCTTAGACGTGAGGAACTTTTCATACAATTTGTTTTTCTTGTATGAATTGCGAGGCCAAATCTTTTTGAGCAAGCATGCATATAACTAGTAGTGATAAAGGGAGTGCCTTCTACATGTTAACTACTGGGCTAAATAACCATTTTACCAACATTATACTTTTGACTTTTATAAAATTCCTAGGATGTAGGTGTTATTATCCTCATTTTAAAATTGAAGAAACTGAGGCAGAGACCGAGGAAGTGGTTTGCCAAGGGTCATAAAGCTAGTGTCTAATGTAGGATTTGAAATCAAGTCCTCCTGACTCTAGCCCTAATCCACTGTGTGACCCTAGTAGATATCTCTATAAAATTCCCCAAGTTACTTAAAAATCACTTAAAAATCCTAATGTGCTTGATTAATCTGATACAGCTACTATTCATAAATTCATCTTCTGAAGTGCAATTTCTATTTCTTTATATAATATTTCACATGCTGCGCTGTTAGGGTCCAAATGTGTTTATTTAAGGTCCAGTTCTAAAAATACTTACAAAAAATATTGGCTAATTTAGCCCATTTTATGTTTATTTAAAGTCTTCTTGCCTGTGAAAACTGTTAGAATGATGTGGTTCCATCAGTCTTATCCCCACTTTATGATGGATTTCTTTTGCATTCTAGCAGTTTTGTGTTACTTAATAAGGTAATACTGTTTGAATTATCTTTGGCATTACTCTTGGCTGCCAGCTCTCTGTTTGGCAGACAACACATGCTTGCTGAGCAAATTCTATGGTCTATTGGCCCCTGTGTTTTGGTGACTTTTACATTAGTTAGAACTTTTTTGTGAATGAGCAAATATTTATCATGTGACTCCTGTGCTCCCAAGCACTGCAAAAGTGAGATTCTCATAATTTCAAGAAGGTTATATTCTAATAAGGAGGTACAATACACAAAAGGAAATGTGGGACAGGGAAAAGAGTGTGTTTGTGTATATATATATGTATGTATGTAGATGTGTGTGTATATGTATATATATATTTGTGTATATATGTATATATACATATATATGTATGAGGATAAATGAAAAAGACAGGTTTATATATCAATAGCTTTGTCTCTTTTTCATTTCTCATTTTTCATGGTTAATGTCTCTATGAACAACACAGGCCAAGGTTGTCACAATTTTCTCATTATCTTCTCATTTTTATTCTCATAAATTGATGCACTTTTGACCACATTAATCATGTAATTATATTACTGTGCACACATTTTAATTTTGGATATTCATTTCAATTTAATTAAACAAGGATTTATTAAACACCTACTATGTGCCATCACTCAGCTATGTACTGGGCACCCAGAGACAAAAAAGGAATAGTCCCTACATTCATCCTCCTGGGGGAATACAACAGTCAAGCAATTATTTTAGATATGTTTTTACTGATATATTTGGTGTCATAACACCTAGATTTCCCCTTACACCAATTTCTCAAGTCCTCTCAGAGATCTGTCCTTTATAACAAAATACTTTTTTATTAAAGGAAGAAAAAAAAGAACAAAGAAGAATGGAGAATAAACATCAATTAATACATCCTATTACCTATAATCTCCACAAAGGAGCTATTATTCTCATATCTATTCTTTGAGTCTAACCTTGCTTTACTGAAATTTAGAAAATTCAGTTTTTATCATTTTCTGGCTTTTTTTCTATTCACTTTGTTGTAATCATTGGGTATATTTTTTTCCTGAGTCTCCTTACATTATTTTACATGAGTTTGCATAAATAATTACATACTTCACTGAATTCATCATGCCCACTTTTCCTCATAAGAAAAAAATATTTTTTTTATATTCATGTACCAAGTGTTTAGCTATTACTAAATTTATGGGAATAAACTTTATATTTAATTCTTTGCTTTTACAAAAGTAATGCTATTAATCTTTGGTGTATGTGGAGTCTTGTAATGCCATGCACAGAAGCTTTCCAGAAGATGCTACTGTTAACAGCTTTTTAGGTTCTAATTACACTGTATAGTGAACACTCTATTTCATAACAAATCAAAGCAAGGCATTGACAGAAAATCAAGGTACAGCATTCATAATATTACAAATTCTCAGAGTACGATAGTCAAAGTCTTCCACTCATGGGGCAAAGTATCACAGATAATCACAATATAATAAGATCACAATATATTCTCAAAGTACAATAGTCAAAGTCTTTCACAAATAGGGCACTCTTAAGGTAACTCAATCAGTCACTTATTCAGCAAAGTCTTCCACTCTTGGGGCAAAGTCTTGATTAACTCAATCAGTCACTTGTTCATCAATCAATTACTAAGTATCATACACAAATCCCTCCACCCCTAGGTCACTAGTAAACTACAATTTCATCTTTGCTCAGTACCCAGGGAGAGGTCTTTTCATCTTGACTTGGGGCCGGTTCTCAGATTCCCTGGATCTCCTTCCATGGTCCAAGACTCTACCTGCATTCACCAGACTGTCACCTGGGTTCAATGGCAGACAGCTCCCAGTTCTTTGTCCAACTCTCTGGGTAGGTCCTGCTCCTCACTGAAGTTCACAGAATCTGGTCCATGTCAGATCCTTCACCTTTTCTGCTCCAGGGAATTCAAGGCTCAACCAAGTCACAAACAAACAGTCTCAGCATCCCAGTCATGCTTCCTCAGTCACCTGGGCTCCTGGCTCCTGGCTGTGGGCTGGGGTCTGCAGGCTCTGGGCTCTGGGCTCTGGGCTCCTGTTCAGAAGAAGCTCCACCACGACAAGTCCTCAGGAAATTCTGACTCAGTTCTCAGTTCTTTCTTCTGCAGCTGCTCTGCCACCAGATGCTGGTCCCAAGAAATTCTAACTGTCCCTTCCTGGGGCTTTTCCTCATATGCACACAGCATTAGCTTCCTGTTTCAGCCAACCCCTTCCTGATATGTCAGCAACAGGAGACAGGAGTTCATCCCTTCTGTTTCCCCAACAGAGGCTTGATCAATTACTAAGTGCTAAGTACCTGCTACCTTTGCCAACATGAAGGGATCTTCAAATTCAAATTACATTACCATTAGAAGCCTGTCATATTATCAGTAACTTCCCTGGGGTATATATTAACACGGACTCTCTGCATCAAAGTATATGGACACCTTAGTCATTTGATTTTCAAAATTCCAAATTACTTTTCACATTTTCAAAATGATTGTATTGATTTACGGATGCAACAAAAAATGCACTGGTGTGCCCATGTTCCCCAAATTCCTCCAATATTACATATTCTCATCTTTTATCATTTTTTTCAATTTGTTAGATGTGAAGTAGAATCTCAGAGTTGTTTCAACTGAATTTCTCTTATTATTAGTAATTCACAGCATTATTTCATATGGTTGATAATGGTTTGAAATTATTTTGAGGATTACTTTTTCCCCTCCTTTGACTAATTGTCAATTGAGGAGTGTCTTTAAATTTTAAAAATATGTTGCTGTTTTATACACACATGTAAACATACATATATGTCGGTGCATTTATATTTATATGTGAGTCTTTTCAAATCATCATCAAAGATACTAATAAAAAGATATTTTTTTTCCCATTTGACTACCTTTTCCTTGTTCTGGGTGTGTTAATTTTATTCCTGCAAAAACTTTTCTATTTCGTGTGAGAAAAAATGATCTATTTGCTCATTTCTAAGTGCCTCTATTCTCTCTATAAGAATTCATCTCCTATCAATTGTAGGAAAGGCATATTGTGTCATTTTCTATTTTTAATGGTCTGATTGTTAATATCCAGGTCACGTATGCATCTAGAATATTTTTTTTAAATATTGGTCTAAGCCTAATTTTAATTTCTCCAGCGATACTTAATAAATAGGAAGTTATTTCTGAGAGATCTTCTGTTTTCATGTTTAACACTGGATCATTGAGTTCCATTATTTCTTATTCTCCCTTGCCTCATGACCCTTTCTATTTTGATGTTTTATAATATATTTTGGTATTTGGAAGATCTACTAGCTTTTCATCTCTACATTTTCTTTTCATTATTTCCATTAATATTCTAGGTCTCTTGTTCTGCCAATTTTGTAGTTTTTATGTATGTTCATGTATATCTTTATAAAGTGTCCCATTGGAATTAGATTAGTTTACCATTTAATCCATAAATGAACTTTTGTAGTAATAGCATTTTTATTATATTAATCAACCCAGATTAGCAGGTACCTAAATTAAATGTATAGTATTCAGTATTTTAGTAATATTCAATTTTTTGTGACCACATGGACCATATCACACCAGTACTGTTCATAGGGTTTTCTTGGGAAAGATACTAGAATGGGATGATGTTTCCTTCTCCAGTGGATAAAGGCAAATATAGGTTAAAGGACTTGCCCAGGGTCACATAGCTGTTAAGTATCTGAGGCCAAATTTGAACTCAGGTCTTCCTGAATCCAGTTCTGATGTTCCATCAGCTGAGACACTTACCTGCCTTGAATGCATATGCAAAGTAATAAAAACTAATGTGAATAGGGATAGAGTGTTAATACCTGGGGAGATCAGAAAAAATCTCCTGCAGGAAGTGGTAGCCAAAATGAGTCTTGAGGTGAGTTAGGAATTCAGAAAACTAAATCGTAGGAGGGAGAAAATTCCAGTAAGGAGGAATAGTGTAATGGGAATGTAAATTTTAAAGATATTTCCTGCCCCTAGGCTAAAGTGTACCTGGAGCCTGGGGTGGGAGGCTTGTTTTTCAGTAGATACTTCTTGATTGGCTAGTGAATCAATAAAGTTGTTACATTCTCTGAGCCAGGAGAAGGCTATATAAGCCCTGATGTGTAGCTTTGTTTTGGGGCTCATTCTGAGAAGTGTTCTGTGATTTTATTTGATGAAACTCTGGGAAGCCATTGTTGAGAGTCCCCCGGCTTTGGAAAACCCAGATGTTGATTTGGTATGGATGTAATGGTTGGACAGTTTGGAAACTGTCTAATTGATCTGTTTCTCTGTCTTGATAATTCTGTCTGTGTACTCTGAAGTTTGGGGTGCTGACCTTTTTCCTCTGAATGAGGTAAACGATACATGTTTGACTGATTAAAGTAAACTTGTTAACGCATTTTGAGTTGCTTTCCTTTAACAAAGCAGATCCAAGAACCTGTGCTGGCAGCCACCCTGGGGATGCTGGGGTGCTTGCTGCTACAAATAGCTGGCTCAAAGCATTGGAGTTAGGACATAGGATTTCATATATTCCCACAACAATATACAGTGGTTTCTATTTTAAGATATGAGTGATGTATTTTTTATCATAAGACCAGACTCAGATCAGTAAGGGATGTCAAAGATCCTCTAATACAATCTCCTTATCTTACAGATTAAGAAAATGAGAACTAGGGAGCTTAAGTGATTTACCACCTATACAGATTTTTAGGGTGAGAGGTTAAGGTCTGAAGGAAGTTCATTTCCCTCCAGAGTTAGTGCTCTTTTCCCTGTATCATATTGTCTAATTGGGCCAACAGTGAAAACTGGAAGCCATTTGGTAGAAGTTGCAAAGAAGCAAATTGGGTTTTGATGAAAAGCAAAACTTTACAACAATTAAACCTCTCCCGAAATGGAATGTTCTGCCTTAATCAATATGAAGTTACCTTTAGGCGGAATTCTTCCTGAGTTAGTAGGTTTGGTGTCAACTATGTCTCATGTCATATATTGATTTTCAGTTAGACAAAGGTTGGTCTATTTAACAAGTGAGCATTCTTCCGATTCTGAGATTTTGAAACTATGATGGGAAAAATTAAAATCATTGCATCATAGATGTAGAGCTGAAAGTTATCTCAGAAGCCCTCCAGTCCAACCCCCTCAATTTACAGAATAGGAAACTAAGGGCAAGAAAAGCTAAATGATTTATGCAAGGTCACTCAATCAGTAAATGTCGAAGAAGGGAGTTTAACCTAGGTCTTCCTCTCTCTCTAAGACAGCACTCTCAAAAGAAAGACTTTAAGTTTTCCTCTCCAGAAATAGGTAAGTTCAAGTCAAATGAAAACAAAAATTTTTCAAAGGGACATAGAAGTTTGGAATTTGTAAGCCCTGGGTTTGCTGAGTTACTACAACAATGTCATCTATCTTGGTTTTCTGCCAGATTGAAGGTTTGTAGTAATTACTATGTCTAAAAAGTTTCCATTTTCTTCTGAAAGCAAATCTTCATGGTCTAAGGCATGAGGCTTCTAAGAATTCCATAGCTTCAAATGTTGTTTTACAAACTTGAGTCACATTTTGCAAACTCCTATTTTGTTATACTCCCCTATGCTCAACAATACATGAAACTTACTATATGTGAACGTGTGGATTGACTTGGTTTGGAGAATCTTAGGTAGCCAGGTAGCACAGTGGATAAAGTTCTAGAGCTGGAATTAGGAAGACCTGAGTGCAAATTTGACCTCAAGGACTCACTAGCCATGAGATTCTGGGCAACCTGTTTAATCATTGCCTGCTTCAGTTTCCTCTTCTGCAAAATGGGGATAACAATAGCGCCTAGTTCCAGAGTGGTTTTGAGTACAAATATATGGTAATTGCTTTGCAAACCTTAATGTTCTATATAAATGCTAGCCATTGCCATTGTTCTTGCTGTTGTTACCATCTTAATAAGTTCTTTGTAAAATTTTTGTTCATCCTTCATAACAGATTTTGGTTTGTAAACTTCAATAATCTTCATGGAGGTCTATTTGATTAGATTAATCTTGAATTATGTGATAGAAAATAGTCGAGTTTCCAATGGAATGTGTTTTTGCTGTCTTAGTTCTTTTCTGTGATTCAGTCATATCTGAGTTTTTATTTTAATCAATTTGAGGTTTTCTTGGCAAAGATGCTGGAGTGGTTTGCCGTTTCCTTCTCCAGGTCATTTGACAGATGAGAAAATTGAGGGAAATAGGATTAATTGACTTGCCCAGGGTCACACAGCTAATAAGTGACTGAGCCCAGATTTGAACTTGAGTCTTCCTGACTTCAGGCCTAGGGCTCTATTCACTGAGTGACTTAGCTGCCCTTCTGTTCCTTTTAATGTTTTTCAAAGGATGATCTGTATCTGTGTACCATCCTTCCAGTTAGTCGTTGTTTCCTTTTGCTTTCTCATTTTCATTTTTACAAAATAGCAGTATCAATGTGGTTATTCTTCTAGTAGTTATGTTAAGCCATCGGTCATCGGGTATAAACCTCACATTTAAAACAACTGCAGTTAAATGAATATTTATAAATAATATCAAGATGGTATTTACTTCTGTTCCTGCCACCATTTTTTTTTGCTTTTTGGAGGGAAATTGGAGTTAAATGATTTGCCCAAGATCACACAGCTAGTTTTTGTGTTAAGTGTCTAACGCCGGATTTAAACTCATGACTTCTGACTTCAGGGCCAGTGCTCTATTCACTGGGCCACCTAGACTCCCCTATGCCACCATTTCTGCCAACACCATTAGAAAAGGAGAAATCTAGTGGAACTGAAAATAATTTTATTTTTGTGATTTATTTTCATTTTTGACAGTTTTTTTTTTTATTTAAGAAGAATCTATTTTATTTGCCTCCATCTTTGTGGAGGCAGGGTAAGAACATAATAAAAATGCATAGTCAAGCAACACAAATTCCTGCATGACTATCTTTTTCTCTGTGCATATACATATATATTCATACATGCATGTATACATAAGTATATTATGCACCTGAACATATGTCCATATGTATGTGTGTATGTATACACATTGAACCTGGAGCCTATCTCCTCTCTATGAGAAACTAGGCAACATTTTTTATTATAGGTTTTCTGGAATTGTGTTTGGTCATTGCATTGATCAGAGTTCTTAAACCATTTAAAGATTTTTTTCTTATATTATTCTTCATTGCTCTTCTATACCTACTGTTACCTTCCTGCTTGTTCACCTTCCTCCAGCCTCCAACTGGGCTTAGGAACATCTTCCTCACTTGGCCACTGCTTCCCTATAATATCACCTCTGGGGCCATGTGATAATTGGAAGCACATGATTCCCTTTAGGTGTTGCAAGATTATATAGGCTTCCCTCCAAGGAACCAAGCAGATGGTTTCTCAGTCTTTCATACCAGCTCATGTTATCTCTGTTTCTCTATTCTCCCTCTTAAAGGCCAGATCCAGGTCTAGGTATGTGATTCCACTGGTCATTCTCCACACGAAGTCAAGACAACCTAGGAAAAAGCAAAAAGTCTACCTGCTGTTGCTATTGTACAGTTTTTTTACCTGGTTCTAATAGCCTCATTTTCTTATAAATGACTAAGAATGATTTTAAATGTTTTTGCTTATTTCATGGGTTTCTATGACCAAAGAATTCATGACCTCATGGTCAATATATTAATAATGAATCTCTGTGTTTAGCAAGGTTGGTAACTTGAAAATAGACCCAATTCTATCAGCCAAAGTATACTTAATAGAACTTGCTAGAACTGTTCCACAAAACAGTCTTTGGGACCCCATGGTCAGCACTACAGCATGATGGGACATTGCTCCAAACTTTGTAAAAGAAAAATATATCATTTCACTACTAATACGAAAATATCAGATTTAATAAAAGTAGTTATATATGCTGAACTACAATACATTTTCAATTTAGGTTTCAACATAATTAGTGGTTACATAATTCGTTGCACAAAATATTCACTAATCATTTTTCATAGTAAGAGTTAACTTCTTCCACAAGTCCCCACATTCCCGGCGAAAGATATAGATAAATGAATCCTTTCAAATAACAATGAAGCCATGAAGAAACTCTGTTGGCACATTTATGAGGAGGGGGATAGGATAAATATGTAATTGCTCACCAAAAGTAGTGATGATGTTTCAGGGTCTTCTTTTTAGTACTGAGAAAAGGAATAAGCTAGCATCTTTAAATGGGTGACCATTTAGATACATGTAAAATCTAAGAATTTAGATACATTTTAATGTATTAAAAAAAAAACAATAAATAGAGAACATCCCATATTTTTTAAAACCAGAGGCAAATATGGAGTTTTATGTCAATATGTCAGATTGCATTTTCATCTTTAACCAAAAGTATTGTAAATATAATTAATTAAACCAAACTACTAGATGGTGTTCAAACATTATTAGCCTTGTTATTTCTTTGCTGTCATTTGCAAGTTTCTATGGGCTTTTAAAGTTGGAAAAAAAAAGACAGGTGTGGAAAAAAAATTTAACTGCTGAAACTATGGCTGCAGGGCCTGTCAGGAGAAGTGGTTTGTTTAATAAGCCAGAATACCAGTGTCCTCCAAAAGTCCAAGGTAACCACAAATAGGTCTGATTCCATATTTCCCATGCTGCTTCTCATGTACTTTTCTCCTTAGATTACATGACATTGATTTATTTTAAAACTAAAATTTAAAAGTGGAGGACATGACTACAGATACTCCAAGTAACAAATCGTATAAGGTTACCTAATCACAATGCACAACTCTATGTTTTGACTTGAGGGTACAATATAATTGCTAGTCAAAAATTGAACACTGTGCAAAATATTCATTTAGCATTTTCTCACATGGAGTTAATTTCTCTCAGCTATTCCTATCAAGCAAATGAGGTTTTGGCATCACAAACCAGTAGGGTATCATTTAATAAATTACTGATTCAGGGCATTAAATATATTCTAGAAAAGGCAGAGTTAATGTGGCTCTTAGGAAAGCCTAACAGCACCACGAAGTCACATGGAAGCTGTTTTGAAAAACAGAGCACAGTGCTAGTAAGGCCCCAATCTGCTGCATTGCAGAGAAAGAAAGTTTGTTGCTGGAAAATCAGTTCAGTGTTATTTCTAATCATTTGTTACATCTCCAAATGATGACTTGAGCTCTCTATTCCCTAGAACCACAAGTAATTTCCCATGGCTAGAACTATAATATAGGAGGACTTATCAAGTCTCTCACTACCAAGCTAAGACAACAAACCACTTCAGATTTCAAATTGCTGTATTAGTTCTTCAAAAATAAAAAACCTCTTTCCAAAAGCAATGTAAACTAGTCAAACTTTTCTTTTATCCACCATGGGCAAATGTACTTTCTATACTATAAAAGAAAATGGGGCAGGGGGCACAGAATGAAGGAAAAATTAATATCTTTATTTTTAATTTTTTTAAAAATGCATTAGAAATTGAATTTGCTCCTACTTTTCTGTCATTTTTACTATAAAGAAAGTCAGTATAGGCAGAAAGTAAAATTCTTATTGTTATATGCCAAAGATGTTACCAAAAGTAGTCTTATGATATTCCTTGTAATTTGGTTTTAATATGTTTCATCAAGAAATTCCCACAGATGGGTTGGCTAAGGTGGCATAGCGAATAGAGTACCGAGCCTAAAGTCAGGAGGACCTGAGTTCAGATATGGCCTCAGACACTTAATGCTTATTAGCCATGTGACCTTGGGTAAGTCACTTAACCCTAAGTTAACTTAACCTACCCCTCCACCCCTCCAAAAAAAAAAGAAATTCCCACAGCTATTGAGGAGTTCAATTATCAATTAAGCTAAAATTTATTAAATCCACACTACGTAGGAAACTTAGTCCCTTGTTTGTGCTTGCCCAGGAGGGTTTCTTTCCCTCTCAGGGAAGTCATTCCATTGTCCAAGTACTCTCTCTAGTCACCTAAAAGTTCACAGTACTTGGAGGTCTCTCCTCCCCTCCCCATCACTGCTGCCCTACTCCCTAGGACAACTCTACCCTGGAATCTCTATGGACCATGGTAACCTATTTAAACTAATTTCTCAAAGACTAACCTACTCTCACCCTAGACAAACTCCCATTCACAAAGAGCTCAGTTTTTCCCCTTCTTCCCCATCTCACTACACTCAAAATGCCTCATCTACTCTCCTCTTCACCTCTCTCACAAGAATAGCTGGACTTTCTCCTTGCCAAGTCAAACACCTCTGCAGGCACAGATGACTCCAACCTGTCCTGTCTTCTTAAGTGTATCACTCCCTCTATGTCGTAACCAACCTTTCATTTGTCTTCAGTGTTCCCTTGTTTATTGATTGGATCCCTACTTGCTACAGACAGGCACATACTTCCCCTATTCTCAGAAAACCCTTACTTGACCATCCCAGTTAATTATCACCTTGTACCTCTTCTGTTTTTTTTTTTTTCACTAGATTCCTTATAAAGGCTGACCTCATCACTCAACTGAACCTGGTCTTTCCAAAGGTATAAATGATCTCCCAAAGGCTAAATTTAATGGTCATTTCTTATTGCTTATCCTTCTTTACTTCTCTAAAGTTTTGGACATTTGCCCATTGACCTTTTCTTCTTGATCTTCTCTTCTTTCTATGCTTGTGTGATACTGCACGCTTGAAATTCTGCTCCTGCCTATCTGACCACATTTTCTAATTCACCTTTGCTGTTTCTTCATCCAGACCATACCTGTGGGTTTCCACAAGGCTCTATGCAAGGTCCTTTTCTCTTCTCTCTTCCCCTATTCTCCACTGCCACTATTACTACCCTGGTGAAAGCCCTTATTTACCTCACACCTGGACTATAGAATAGCCTACTGGTTATATAACTAATACTTTGCGTAAAAAATCTCCCCACTCCACTGTCCTAAATTCAAATGTCCAATGATCTTCCTAAAGTAAAAGCTCAATACCATCTAATCAACTCTACTAGCCCCCTATTGCCACCAAGGAAAAAATAGTAAATCCTTTTGATTTTAATGCTCTCTGACATCTGACTGTACTGACCTTTCTAGGCTTCATGTACATCATACGCTTGACCCTCGTATTCTGTTATGCAGTGACACTGGAGTCCTTGTCATTCCTTACATCAGACTTTCCATCTCCCAAGTCTGTACATTTTCACTGTCTGTGCCTCAGGCCTGTAAATTTCTCCCTCCTCATCTCTTTCTCCTAGTCTCCTTCTTTTCCTTCAATTCTCAGCGAAAGTCCCACCTTTTGCAAAAAAACCTTTTCAATTCCTCTTTATTTTTAATTCATTTTGCAATCATATCCAATTTCCACTGTCCTTATATTTTTATACATATCTGCTGTCTCCCACCTTAGATTGTGATCTCCTTGGGTACAGGGACAATTTTTGTCTTTGTTATCTCCAGTCTTTATCATTTCCTGGCACATAATAAGGGTTTACTAAATTCTAGCTGATTGATTGATTAAAACATTGTTCCATGTGATAGAGATCTAAAGAGAGAAATAAATAATCCCTGATCTCAAGGAGATCATTAGCATATTAATATTACACAAATAAATATTGTACGAAGTCATATGATTTACCATAAGTATAATACCTGGCAATTATGTAGTGCACTAAAGTTTGAAACCACTTCACATGTAGCTTCATATTTGAGTCTCACTCCATTTCACAAATGAGGAAACTGAGGCTCAAAGAGTTTAAGAGATGAACCACAAAGGAAGCAAGTAACAGAGGTAGTATTTCAATGCAGGTCTTTTTTCTTAATCTAGCAGACTATCCACTATAATACATTCTCTCTCTAATTGGAGGGGACTAGCAACTGGGAGACTGAGAAAAAGGCTTAAGAAAATGGCAACTGAGAAAAGATATCAATGAAAATAAGGATTTTGAAAGGCATGGAGATATGCCTTCCAGGCATGAGGACAATTTTGGTGAAGGCATGAAGGCAAATGGTAAAAGTGTGAGTAAGGATAATACCTAGCAGTAGAATTTAGCTATAACTTCGAATATATGAAGTTTAATAAGCATTGAGGATAGAAAAAATGTCACATTTATAGAGAACCCTAAAGGCCATATTGCATTGGTCTGAGGAATCTGACACAGAAAACATACTGGAAGCTTCTGTCCACTGATGTCACATTTTTACTAACTTCATAAAAGGTTGTGCATAATTTAATAGAAACTAATTTAATCATGAACATAAATTTTCTTGAAGTAGGAAAAAATCTCTTTGTTATGCATTTTTGCAGCTTAACTTTTTCTCCTTTCCTTATTAAGATGTGCTACTTTAGCACTTTCATATATTAACTTCTGACTGTATAAATTATAAACCAGGAGGGACCATTAGGGGAGTCTCACAAGACACATGCTTGTGATAGTTATAGATAAGGCCATTTTATTTATAATCCTGTGAGATATTGTATTAACATTTTAAACCTCTCTCTTTAGCTCCTTACTATGCTACTTAATAGCTGTTCATTCACTCAATGGGTAACTTGTGACTTTTTGAAGCATAACTACTTGAAGGTTTTTTGTAGGGGAAAAAATGGGCATGAAATTCTTGCTGTCACTGATGTCTAACACTGGTCTTTAAAATTAAATATTCCCAAATGTAAGACAAATAGTGTGACCTTTCTACAAAATCACCTCATTTGGGAGAAGAAATAGGGGGAAGAAGAAATCATATGACAGTATGCAATAAATTCTTGTTTCTTAGTCAATTTGGTCCGGAGTTGTTTGGGGCTCATGGATAGATCCACCTCTTTGGATCTTTGAATCACATTTATTTACTATTCTTCAAATGCTAGACACTGGAATGAACTAGAATAAAGTAGAACTGATTTTATGCATATTCAGACTAGGTTGTTACAAAGTTACACATGCTTTCTGTGTCATCCAGAAACTCTTCCCCGATCTCTGCCATTAAACATATTCCCATGTCCTTGTCATGATGTCTGAAATCCTTCTATTTTAGTCATTCTTTTGTGTTAAAACATTAATATGATACACATTTGTCAAAGTTCCCAAGCAACCAAATATCCCCTGTAAAGATCTCCAAATTACATGGGAATAGCCCAAGAGAAGAAAAGGTAGCAGTTTAGCGATCAAAAGACCCAGATTCTAGTTCCACTTCTGCAAAGTACTACCTACATAGCACTAAGATACAAGCTTCCCCACTGTTCTAAGGCATACAGAAGTAGGGTGGGATGCTTAACCATGAGCACTCAAAAAAATACATCTATGACACACTTTTAAGTTTCATATGCAATGTTAAGATTTTTCACCAACTTCCTTAAATCTAGACAATCATCAAAACAAAAAAATCAAGAATTGAATTATGCTGTTTGCTTATTTCTGAAGAATAAATGATCACATTAAAAAATTGAGGGGCAGCTAGGTGGTTCAGTGAAGAGCACTGGCCCCGGAGTCAGGATGATCTGAGTTCAAACCCAGTCTCAGACATTTGATACACTTGTTAGCTGTGTGAGCTTGGGGAAGTCACTTAACCCCAACTGTCTTGCCTTCCCTTCTCCATTTTTTTTAATTGACAGTTGATTCCCCACCTTGTATAAGCTAGATCTATCACACACATGATATATATCAGAAAATTACATGGTACTTTAAGGTTTACAAAATACTTTATATTCATTATCTCACTTGATTTTCCCAAAAATTCTCTAACCTAGATGTCATAGATTTTATCATATGCACTTTATAGCAAAGACTGTGAAAGGCAAGTGACTTTCCTGTAGTCACACAACTAACACATCTAAGAGGCACAGTGCAGACCCAGATCTCTTAACTCTACGTCGAATGTTCTTTGTGCAATTGAAGTCTGTTTCTCCTATTCCTTATTCATCTGTAAAATAAGAATCACAATTTCTGACTTGTCAACATCACAGAAATGTGAAAAATCAAATGAGTTATATTATATTATATAAAAATGTTTTGTCTTTGCCTTCATGAAATTACCGTATTTTTATAGAAAAGAAATTGCTAAATACAAAAGTAGCCCACAAAATAGAATAGGCTGTATGAGGAAACAGTGAGCTACCAATCACTGGAGATATTTAAGAAAGGTCTAGGGGCAGCCAGGTAGCACAGCGAGTAAGAGCACCGGCTCCAGTGTTGAGAACACCTGGAGATCGAATCCCGGGCTCAGGCACTTAGCACCCACCCAGAAACACCTGGCCGTGTAACCTTGAGCAAGTTACTTAACCCCAATTGCTTAGGGGTGGCCAGGTGGCTCAGCGAGTAAGAGCACTGGCTCCAGTGTCGGGATGACCTGGATCAAATCCGGGCTCAGACACTCAGCACCACACCCAGAAATAATAACTGGCCGTGTAATCTTGAGCAAGTTACTTAACCCCGATTACTTATAAAAAAAAATAAAAAAAAAAGAAAGGTCTGGAGGATATCTTTTCATGGATATTGTGGAGTGAATTCCTGTTCAGGTAGACTTTGGACTAAATGACCCCTGAGCTTCCTGCACTCTCCAACATTCTGGGATTTAGAAGGAAGTATTCCCTTCATGCTGCTCCAATAAATGACACTTACACATTCATTTTCTGACATCCTTGGTCATTGTTGGGCAAGAAAATTGCTAGGGGTGGGGGGTCAGATTGCAGAGCTGCACCATTGTTGATACACATCAAACTATACTCAATGAATAAAGATTTTAAATATTTGCTGGTTGAATGTGAACTGAAAATTTCAGAGAGATAATTTTAAGTGGCAACAAAGTGTTTCAGTGGATAGAGTGCTGGACTACCAGCCAGGAAAACCTGAGTTCAGACTTAGTTTCAGACACTCACTGACTGTGTGATCCTTGAAAAGTCACTTAACCTCTGTTTCCCTAATTTACTGGAAAAGGAAATGTCAAACTACTCCAATATCCTTGTCAAGACAAACCCTTGCATATTATTGCTGTGCTGTGGTCAGTAGGGTCATGAAAATTCAGATACTACCAAATAGCTCCAACAAGTTTTTTTTTTTTTTGTTTCAGTGAAACTAAGTATGGTTAACCAAAAGAACACATATTTGCTGATTGTATTTGGCAGATTTAATTGTTTAGCATAATTTATTTTCTATTTGTAAATTTCACCTTCCTGAGTTCAGAAATACATAAAATGTACTCAATGATTACCTCAAGAGAGATTTGTGGGAATACAGCCCACTTTGCAAATATGACAAATCTGCACTGTCTGTTTTAAATTTTCACTTAGTAAATGACTTCTGGACAAAGAGGAGGTAAAGCAAAACTGGAACACAGCTTAAGTATACAGTACGATACCTTCTGAGGCATCTCAGATTACATTTGTGGATAATATGCTGGGGAAAATTGTCTTTGAAGTGAATGAGCATCTGTCAGGTCTGGTAAAACAGTCCACTGATTTGTTCTTTGTAAACTGGCTCCAAGGAAAATGCTAAACTGATTTGAAAAAGAATACTAGTGTTCCTAAATCTATACACACATCTTGTTTGACAGGCAATGACATATAATTAATTATACAATTTATAACTAATCTGAGACAAGACAACTCATATAATAGCTTCACCAGCCATAATATATAGACTTTTCAAGCAAGAAACTTCTCAAAGCAGAGTACTAGAAAATCAGTGGACCAAAAAAAAAAAAGGTATTTTAAAATAATTTTTAAAAATAGAGCTTCAAACAATAAGTATATTGCAAGAACAAAAATAAACACATTCAACCTTTGGAAACTCAGATTAACTTCCTGTCCAATAAATCATCCTTTTAGTGTGTTTTGAGCTCTGTTTTTCATTAGTTTTAAATTATGTTTTCGTGTAAGAGTTAAAATCATGTAGTGAAATGTATATTAAATAAATTAGGTAATTACATATTTGTGTGCATATAACACACACATATAAGCATATAATACTTATGTGTAGAGGCAACTAGGTGGCACAGTGAGTAAGAGTGCTGGCCCTGGAGTCGGGAGGACCTGGGATTGGTTCCGGCTTCAGATACTTAACACCCACACAAAAAACACTGGCCATGTAACCTTGGGCAAGTTAATTAATCCCAATTGCTTAAAAAAAATACTTATGTGTAACTAATACTCTTAATTTTTGTGCTATGGTCTAACTTACTTTGTCTTCACATTTATGAAACAATAATCTGTCTATTTTACTATTCTGTTCTTTTTGTCTTTAAATAAATTATATATATATATATTTGCATACATGATCTGTGATGACTAACTTTGATAGACTGGGTTCCTCTCAGCGATACAAGGTTAGAAGACAACTCCAAAAGACTCATCCAGAGAAAGAACTCCAGAACTATTTGCTCTCTCTCTTTTGTGTTTTGTTTTATTTCATTCCTTCTTTCTCACTGTTCACTCCATTGGTTATAATTTTTCTTTACAACTTGACTAATGTTTAATGTGAAGGTATTTGTAGAACCTATATCAGATTGCATGCTGCCATGGGGGCAGGGGGTGGAGGGGGAGGGGAAAAATTTTGGAACTCAAGGGATTGTATAACTGAATGTTGTAAACTGAAAGTAAATAAATAAATTTTAAAAGAATAAAAAATATTTGCATACATGACATGGAGCAGCATTGTCAAACACAAATAGAAGCACAGCATATTGACTTAGAAAAACACCAATTCACATTATCTATGTTCAATTGTATTTTTATTTATTTTGTTAAACATCTCCCAATCACATTTCAATCTGGTTTTCATCTTGAGGACATGGAGAAAAACTTGGAGTCATTAATATTTCCTTTTAAATCCTACCTCTGACACATACTAAATCTGTGATTCTGGTCTAGACATCTGAACTCTTAATGCCTGAGAAATTATGTATCAAAATAGTGCATAGAATGTGGCACCATTAGTTTGAAATATAATTGGAAAATGCCTCATAGCACAAATAAAAATATACTACAACAATGTCACAATGTCACTTTGTGATTTTCTCAGTAAATATGGACTGGTTTCTATTTGTTTGATACCACTACCCTAAGCAACTACATATAAACATAAATTGCAGAGGAGTTGCCAATCTACATTGGTTTGTTGCCTTTCTCACCTAGACTTCCCTCACACCTATAATACCCAAATTTGACTAACCATGCTGTAAAAAGCTTGTGGGTGAGGAGACTCAGAAAGAAAACAAGTGCTAAAAGGTTTCCTGCAGGGTTGCTAGTTTCTTCCTATGTCCTGTTAATACCTCAGTATGACAGAGGAGCTGTGACAAAAAATTCTGGATTTTCCACACATGGGGCAATGTCATCTGGTCTTCTTCAAACAAGTCATACAGTCTAAGAATATTAATGATATTCTTGATGTACTTTTCTCCTGCAGGATCTTTTTGTACACCATAGGCAACACTGTAGTTAGTGCTCATTGTCAATAATGTTGGTCCATGATGTTAGAGGTCAAAACCACAGTTATCTACTGTAGGGCAAATGCCCAATGTACCAATGGCCTGGGACAGTACAGTGGTACCCAAGTTGGCATCACTTTGCTGCTTCAGGTGTGGCTCACAAGCCTTCTTCAAGTCTTCAAGTGTAAACTCTTTGAAAACAAATATACTAATCCATATCCTTTAGCCCTTTACAGATTATTTTGACTCTAGTAAATGGTTGCTAAACTGAGTTAAATTAAAATAATTACATAATGCCTATGCTACCTATACCCACTCTCATTCAACAAAAGTGTTTTAAGAGCCTCCTAAATTAAAAGTATTGCTCTGGGTGCTCTACAGCTATATATCTCTTACACTTCATCACTTAATTTCACTTCCCCTCTCCTTGCTTCCCATTAAGCGCCAGTTAGAGGTTCTTTATAATTATATGTTCACCCTGCTACATGACGCCTCCTGGTCTGGATATCTTCCTTAGCAGATCCCTACAGAATTCTAGGATTCAACTTATCAACTTCATAGGCTCATTGGTATTTCCTTTGAATTTCCAAGAGTTTTCTTTTTAATTGTTGATTTTGCTAGTTCCTACAAGTAAAGGCACAGTTTGACCTAAATCTAATCTTACCTGGAAATGCTGAGGCATCTAGACCTAGCTTTAACCATAGCAGTAATTATTGGTAGGATACGCTATTTTAGCAAATTGTTCTCATGTATAGAATCCTTTGAAGTACTGAATAAATATAGTCATTAAATAGATTTAATTGCTTTGGGTTAATTTCTTTGTATATGAGAGGTATCATGTGCATATATTTTCATTCTTATTGAAGTTGGAAACTTTACAAAGGCAACTCTATTATTGCCGTATTCTTTATATCTCCTACAGTGTCTTTTGTGTAACAGATTCTCTCTCTCTCTCTCTCTCTCTCTCTCTCTCTCTCTCTCTCT
>NW_027186304.1:9720263-9721521 GCF_028583685.1 Petaurus breviceps papuanus | reverse complement strand
GACAGTCAAAAAAAGAAACATAATTTTAGCATCTCATAATTCTCTTAACTTAATGATGTGGTATTATTACTGTGACAGAAATGTGAGCAATTATGTTTTAAGATGAATGATGCTGAGAAAATTTTGAAAATTCAGAAGAATATCAGTCTATCTGAAGATTGTTTTTCTCTACCTCTCCTCTCTTTTTAGTAGCCTCAATTCCCATAAAACAAACATAAAATTAAACTTTAATTGAAGAGTTGACAACACCTATGTGCCTTTTGCATTAATGACTATTTTTTTTAAATCACAGGGTAAAGAAGGGACTTAAAAAACTAAAAAGTGCAGCATAAGGTTCTAAGCAGCTTTATTTTCAAAACAGATTTTCATCAATAGTTCAATTTTCAAATCTTCCCTCAATTGATTAAAAAGTGTACACTTAATCCTATTTTTTATTGCTAGGGATAATTTATTTCTACAAGAGTTTCCTATCAAAAATCAAGACTTTTGGATACTCAGAAGCAAATATATTAAAATAATAGAAGCTAAAAATTTTTGCCCCAATTACCCATATAGCCAATAGCAGAGTAGTTCATGGAGGTTGTCTATACATACAGAGTGAAACCAATTATCCAGGTATTAGTAAACAATTCCCACATGACACTTCAGGGTATACTCTTGATCATACATCTCAAACTGAAATGCTTTAGGGAAGAGGGGTGAGCACGTGGAGGGGAAGCCCAGATATTAATATAATTGCATGGATCGGATACGTATGCACTCATGTCACCTGGAATTGAACATTTAACATGCTTTTCAAGAAATTAATATTTTTAAGAAGCATGTCCCACAGCACAAACAATCCATAAGAATTTGTAAAATTCCTCTCATGTGCCAGGTTCTGAGCCATTGTCATATTGATTTCAAAATTAAAGAGAAATCTAGATACTGGACATCCTGTCTTTTGGAACATGCTTTTTCAACTCCATTTAAATGCTTAAAGAAAGGGAGAAACATCCATTGACCTGCAGGTTAGATTACATTAATGTATCTCAGATCCTTTGTTGCTTGCTTTTTATGACGACTTTGCTGGAGAGCACATTTTTCCAAATGTGAAAAAAAAATATTCTCCTAACAACGTTCCAAAAATGTTGTGTTCTGACTGTGAGTGTCCAATTTCATTACTAAGACTTATTTGCATTTCTCCCTAAAACTAAATGAAATAACATTAAACACACACACACACACACACACACACACACACACACACACACACACA
>NW_027186304.1:9711397-9720253 GCF_028583685.1 Petaurus breviceps papuanus | reverse complement strand
ACACACACACACACACACACACACACACACACACACACACACACACACACACACACAAACATAACCCTGCTAAGATAAAAAAGGAGTCAGCTTGGCCTGGAAGACATAGCTATGGCCCAGCAAAAATCATCACACTTCCGCAGCCAGTCCTGTCAACTGTTACCATGGTGAGTCAATTGATTTTAGTGTTTGCATCTGTAAAAAGGCAAGAACAATTCTTGCTACCAGAAGCTTTTGGCCAAAGCACTTTTTAACCCTGCAATAAAAATTGCTTCTTAAATTCCTAGTTCTATTTTATCCTGCAAAAATTTTATGAGGTCATTTCACTTGGTCAGGACAAGAAAAAGGATGATTTCTCTAATTATCATAGATGGGTACAACTTATAAATGACCAACTCTAGGGTATATTTTTATTGATAGATGGGATCTAAAGGCAATGATTATGCTATTTTCACACCTACCTATATAAATGTGATACTACAAAGTAAATCATAATGCTTCCTGTACTTGTGTCTACAGAACACAAAATAGAGGAGAGATTTTACTTTAATTTTGTTAAAGATGACTAGCTATCTTAGAAATATACATATGTACATATAGATTATATATGAATGTCTTATGTACATGTGTATTTGTCTTAAGAGGTAACTTATCAGACTTTTATGACAATTAAAATCCAAGAGTTGATTCCATTTGAGGATCTTGATATGAAAAAGCTGTTCATGGACTGTTTCTATTCTGAAAAACTGTCAGATAAATCTGAAAACCATTGAATGAAATAAACCAGTCAACTGAATGAGTTTTACATCTTTTTTTGTTTTAATGGAACCAACTTATTGCTTGGCTGAATTATCTTTTAAACTGTCAAACATCTATCAAACAACCTTTGAGAGAAAGCTAGAGCAAAATCTCCCAAAATCTCAGAGAATCCCATTCTGTTGTTTGTTTTTATTCAGGGGAGGGGGGGAATGGCTTTTTGCAAGGGAAAGATTAGGAAGGGTCAATTGGTACAGTGGATTAAGGTATAGGCCACTGTGCACTAGTATGGCTGTGTACAAAGATACGTTTGCTATTTATACCCTGAAAGTTTGCGCATAAACTTTAAGCACAGTGGCCTTTTTTTTATTTGTTTGTTTAATTATTCTTCTCCCAGATAAGCTTTCTAATGTCTTATTATTCCACAGGAAAAAGGAATGAACAGGTAAAGAAAAAAAAACTGTGAAAATGAAATTGCCTCTATTGTGTGACCTTTAGCATATGAAGGAAGGTGAAGACAATTTAATAGCAAATGTGGGACTCTTGGCTTAATACCAATGTAAGCATTAGAATAGGACTTACCAATTATTCATGAATGATCCCCCTTCCACAGTCAATAATCATCGTTTCTCTCCTTTGCTATTGCTGCAGTGTTTTAAGAAAAGATGTTATCATTTGATTGCCAAATACAGTAAATAATGAAACACTCTTTTTGGCTGTGTCAGCACATTGGCTGAAAGTCAATGATGCATTTGTTAATGTACATGCTAGGAATGTATACATAGTGTGAAGAGAATTGTGGGCTAAATTAGGCATAGTGAATCTACACCATAATAAAGAAATTTAAATTCATGTAAGCAAGTAAGACTAGCTAAAGTTTTGTAATGGATTTCACGTACACGTAAACACAAAATTAAACCAAATTTCAGATCAAAGAAACTATTTAATCCAATCTATATTTGAATGAAAATTTTCCTATCATTATATCAAATAAATAGTCATCCAACCATAGCCTTAAGACAAGGAACAGGGAACTTCCTGCCTTCTGAAGTATCCCAACTCATGTTTGGAAAGCTCTAATTGCTAAGAAGTTTTATTCTTACCCTGTGCCTTAATTTGTATCTTGGTAACTTCTCCCTTTTTTTCCTTCTAGCTCTCTCCTCTATTATGACCAAAATGTCAACAAAGAAAAAAAAATCTAAATGCTAAAATGGTTTCTTTGATTTCTGACTTCATTTTGAATCATCCAAAGTCAGTACTAACTTTCATCTATTTCATTCAAGTCTCAACTCTACTAGGTTTGTGTTGGCTTAATAGAAATGATAAGGAGAAACATGGCACAATGAATAAAATATAATTTCAACCCACCTTTGAAGTCTTACTTTATAATATTCTCTTACATATATGGAGTAATGGACAGGGAACTATTCTGAGAATCAGGATAACCTGGATTCAAGTCCCTTCTCTGATGCTGATTATATGAAATTGCTTTATCTCTCAGTTCACCCAGGCAACTCTATAAGACTTTTAAATTGCATTATAGTTGATGATGTACATTGAGAAAGTTTATGATAGCCACTTTGATAAGGTTTGAGACAGATACATAAAAAGTCCTTCAATTTTACATGTTACTGGGAAGAGGAAAAAGAGCTTACATATATGTAACATTTTAAGATTTAGAAAAAGCATTTACTGTTACTTTTTATATTACAACCACATCTAAAAATGACTAGATTTGCCAAACACTTTACATACATTATTTCATTTGATCCTCACAATTGGATGTCCCATAAACATCTTAAACTAAGTATGTCCAAAACCTCACCACCACCAGATCTGATTTATTGCCAAGTTTTATTTATTTTGCCTTCAAAACATCTCTCATACATATATGTAATGGCAAGCAAAGAAGTAGTTAACACCTTGTTTCAGCTATTTAACTAGTTAAAGCCTTGTGTCAGTTCAAGTTTCTTTTAAGCCTTGCCCATGATTATATCAAGACCTTGTTGAGAAACAGAACTTGTGAACCACACAACTTGTGAACCCCTGTTAGGAAGAACAAATGACCATATACAAGAAGCCCAAACTTGGAGAGAGCAAAACTAAAAACTGAGAAGAATTGAGAAGAACTGAGAAGAGAACTCTTGTGGTGGTCGAGTTGAGAAGCAGAAAACTCATGGTATCCTAGCATTCTATGCTTTTGTGCTCTCTCTGTGTTGATTTTTGTTTGTGATATTTTGAACTGAACCCCTGGAACTTTACTGGAAGCCCTGAAAGAAGATTTTCTGGTTGTCTGTTTACAGAAGTCCTGAAGGAGGGTTTTGGAGGTCCTGGGACTTGACTGATGATGTGTGTTGACCTCTCGACCACATTTGTGAGTCCGTGTTGATTTCTATACTGATGATTTGTGTTGAGTTCTCAGACCTTGTTGGTGGGTCTGTGTCGATTTCACAGGTAGATAGTGAATCAATGATGGTGCCAGCAATGTGTGTGAATATTATTATGCCTCTGTTAAGCTTTTTCTTCCAGGAAAGAGGAACTGTGAAGGACTTTAGGTAGACTGGACACTGAACTTCAGTGTGAATGGGAACTGGACTTCTCATTTCTCTTTCCACTTTTTCCTCCACTTCTCTTACTTGATTTTCACAATTCATCTTGAGCTCCTCCATGGCCTGTAACCAACTCATATTTTTCTTGGAAGCTTTTGATTTGAGAGTTTTGACTTCATTGATTTCTTCTGGCTCCTCGTTTTGATCCTTTTTGTCCCCCAAAAAGGATTCTGTGCTCTGATTGCCTTCCTCTGCTTGCTCATCTTACCAGCCTATTACTTGACCTTTGAGCTCTTTGCCATGGTAGAACTCTGCTTCCAGAGTGCAGAGAGCTACGTCCCAAATTGCTGGGTTTTTTGCATATGTCAGAGTTATTAGGAGGGCACCCTCTCTACAGACACCCCAAGCTCTGGCACATTGGCAACACACCCCTGGATAAGTACCCAAGACCGTGATCCAGATCCAAGCTGGTCAAAGCAAGAGTAATTATCCTCTGACTGGTCATTTGGTCCCCCTATGATCTGCAGGCCAGGAGCTTCAGAGGCAGCCAAATGGCAGCAGCTGCAGGGTCCCCAGTACCTCTGCCACCACTCTCCCCAGGGGCCGGATCACACTCTTCCATCAACCAGCTCCAACAGAGTTCACCACTGACCTTTTGCTTTCTCTTTGGCATTTATGGGTTGAGAAGTAAGAAAACCACCACAGCTGCTGCTGATTCACTCTCCTGAAGTCTGCTATGGTCAGTCTGTGCCATGGGTTGGGCGACCCTAGGCCTGGTCCCATGAGGGACCGTGCTGAGCTCCCAGCTCCAAATGGTAGAACCTTCCTGTTGGCCTGCCAGGTTCACTTCAGGGGTAGATTTGTTTCTGTCTGTCATTTTGTGGGTTCTGTAGCTCTAAAATTTGTTTATACTCATATTTTACAGGTATTAGCAGTGTTTGGAGCAGGAGCCTCATGGAGTTCCTGTTTTTACTCCACCAGCTTGGCTCCCCCAAGATTGGTTACTTATGTAATTCATTGTATGATACTAAAAAGAAAAAAGAGGAGTATTTGTCACATGTTGGACTTGTTTATCAGATTTGCAGAAGAAAATTCAGCAAAGTTATGATCTGTGTCAGAGGAAAGAATGATTACACTGAAGTTATCACAATTATTTCAATAAAGTACATATCTCAAAGTTGTGAAAGTTTCATGGTTTGCTAAGTCATTTTCAAGCACTTTTCTCATTTGATCTTCGTAATATTTTTGTGAGACAGATTTGGTGGGTATCAATTGACATACAAGAAAGATGAGGCTCAAAAAATCAATTGATTTATCAAAGACAATTTAAGACAAAACCTTAACTTGGGAAAATGTGGCTTATCATTTATTTTGAATTACAAACCCTCCATTTACATTGGATCAGTGTCTAAACATCCATTTAACAAGATTATAAAGGGAAAAACAAAAACAAAACTTTTTTTTTTTTTAAGCAATTGGGGTTAAGTAACTTGCTCAAGGTTACACGGCCAGTTATTTCTGGGTGTGGTGCTGAGTGTCTGAGCCCGGGATTCGATCTCCAGGTCGTCCCAACACTGGAGCCGGTACTCTTACTCGCTGCAAAACACATTTTCCAAAAAGCAATAGCAAACCTGACAATTTGGTGATTATTTGAATTCCCAAAATGCTTTTGCTAAAAATTTAGAATCTGGGCAATCATACAGTTTTAAATTTCATTTTGTTTTATTTTAGTAAAAATGGGGAAGAATAACTTGAGAAGAAGTGGGGCATAATGGATAGCTAGACTCAGAATTCTGAAGACCTAGGTCATATTGTGGCTCTGACACAGAACAGCTTTAGTTTGTTAACTTTGGAACTCTTGACAATCATTTGTCCTCTCAGTATCTGAAGCAGCCCTTGAAGTTGCAAAAGAGTTGCACTGGTGGTTACCTCAACAAAATTCCCTATACTAGTTAAATCATAGATCTGAGCAACAGAAACAGAATAGATGAACATCTCAGGCAACAAATGGCATATTTACTGTACCAATGAAAAGTATATTTCAGGTTTAAATTGCAGCATCATAGAGTTTTCCTACATAATAATGACCGTGATGAAGTTGTATGCCATTAGGTTAAATGGTTATAGAACACAATCCATAGACCCAAAAGGCTTGATCAGATCTACAAATGTGTATAGACCTCTGTTCTGCTCCTGGCCTTTCTCCTGAAGTTGTTGGGCAGCAAACACCATATTGACTGTTCCTCAGCCTTTTCTGAAGTCACACTGGCTCTCAGGTAGATGACCATCTTCCAGGTGAAGGATGAGCCTATTAAGGAAGAGTCTGGGAAGAATTTTGCCACCAATGGCTGAGAACCCCCTGTGACTGTCACAGAATCTATACTTCACCTTTATAGAGATGGACAATGGAGGCATCTGAACCTCCTCTTGCCATATAACCTGGAAAATTTCAGTCAGCTTTTGTATGAGTAATGGACCACTGTACCTTGTAAATCTCAACTGTAATAGAATCAGCACCTGATGTTTTGCCACACAAAAGGAGCCTGATGACATTCAAAACCTCTTCTTCAATTGTAACTGCATCTAAGGAGAGATTGACTTCAATCTGAGGTAAACAGTCAATGGCCTCAGCACTGATTGATTATGGTTTGCTGAGAACACTATGGAAGTTTTCAGCCCATCTCTCTAGGATTATATCCTTGTCACTAATCAATGTGGCTCTGTCAGCACTGAGTAGTTGAGCTGAATCACAAGGTTTTGTTTTACCCATAAATAGCTTTCTGGGCATTGTAAAAGCACTTTGGATTGTTGCTATCAGCATAAAACTGAATTTTGTATGCCTTCTTGCTGAGCCAAGAATTCTGTATCTTTCTAAGCTTTGCTTGTATTTTATTTTTGATGTCATGAAATGCTGCCTTCTTAGAGACAGAAGAACTATCTTGCTGGTAAATCCTGTAAAGTTCTCATTTTTCAGTTAGTGACTTCTGAATTTTCCCATCATTTTCATCAAATAAGTCTTGGTGTTTGCAAGTGTTCTGGCTCAGATGAATAAATGCTGTGCTATACACCAAGTCTCTGAAAGATATCCATTCCTTTTCTGCTCTACTGTTGCCAACTATGTCTTGGTTCAACTTTTCCTACAAGTTAGCAACAAACTGTTCCTGCTCAGAGAAGAGCTCTAATTTGTTGACATTAATTTTTCTGTTAGTAATTTTGCCTACAGGATGCCACTTTAGCTGAATGTGTATATTTATCTTGGAGAGTATAGGTCTATGATCAGTCCAGCACTTTGCACCACACATTGCCCTTGTCATTCTCATATCCTGTCTGTCTCTTCTCCTTACAGTCACATAGTGTTTTAAATGTCATTATTTGATTCAAAAATTCCAGTAGACTTGAAAGATGGACAGCTCTTGTTGCAAGAGAACTGAGCAGGTATCACATCCAAATAGCAGCCTTGAGTGAAACAAGGCTGAAAAATCAAGGCCTGCTTACTGAAGTTGGAGGTGGATACATGTTTTTCTGAAGTGGTCACAGTGAGGTGGAGCACTGTGAAGCTAGCCTAGGTTTTGTTATCAAAACTAGTCTAGTTATCAAGCTTGTATGCCAGTCAAAAAGAGTGAATGACAGGTTCATGACAGAATGATTGACACTTGCAGGAAAACGTCATGCTTCCATTATCAGTGTCTATGGTCCCACTGTGATGAACCCTCATGAGGTCAAAGAAAAAATTTTATGAAGACTTGGAGGCCCTTATAATCAATTTGCCAAAAGAGGACAAGCTAATAATTCTGAGTGATTTCAGTACTCGGTAGGCTCAAACCAGAAGACTTGGCAGGAAGTAATAGGGAAGAATGGAGTTGGAAACAGCCACAGCAATGGTCACTTACTACTGGAGACTTGTGCATCTCATGACCTTCTCATCACCAACACTATCTTCCATTTACCTAAATACAATAGAACTTCATGGATGCACCCCCACAGAAGACAATCACATTTAGATAGATAGATAGATAGATAGATAGATAGATAGATAGATAGATAGATAGACAGATAGACAGATATATAGATACAGATATACACATACATAATACATGCATATATACATGTAGGTGTATATAACATACACACACACATATATATATATATACACTATATATGTATAAATATACATACATACACACATTTATGTATTTATTTGTTTTATATTACCAAATGGGGTGGTGGGAAGTGTATAGTTTGCTTGTTTATGTGTTTGTTCTCTACCCAGCTAGAATGAGGGAACAATATCAATAGGCAAAGGGAAGAGGAGAAGTCCAGGAACTTTGGAACCCCAGAGAGAAGGAAAGATCTGCAAATCAGAAATATACCACTGCTAGTGGTCATCTAATTGCTAGTAAAGCTATCTGGTATCCTAAACTGAAGATAGAAATGCTCAGGTAGAAGGTTTGCCTGACTGACAGACCCACTTAAAGAATAATCTAGTAGTATAAAATTTCATTGCATCTCTGACTATTGCCTCTCATGGGAAGCTGTGTATTCATCTCCTCTCCACTTTCAGTCCCTTCCCTGACTTGTTGCTACCTGATGAACTAGAATCATTTTAAATTTGTTTCCTGTACTTTTATGTTGGGTTTTGATTCTAAATAAAGAAAAGCTGATTTTCACCTAATTCTCAGTGAGTGCTCCTTATAAAGGAATTTGCCATACATTTATGGTAAGGACAAAAAGAAATTCATGGATGCAAAGTAAAATATGAGCCTGTTTTGAATTTTTCTCACAGTCTCTGTCTCTATAGCTGTCTATCTGTCTGTCCTGAAGTACCCACTAAGAGGCTTAGGGTTGTTCTGGAGACCCAAAAATACCAACACGCTGGGTCCTGCTGAATGAATTCAACTCGAGTCTTCTGAGCCAAAGAAAAGTAAAATTTATTAAAAGTTCACTTGCATTAGACACAGAGTAAGTCTGTGCTGGGTCATTCTATGGTGTTCTCACAGTGCTCTCACTATTCTATGGCACTCTTCCTCTCACTCTTCCCTGGCGCTCTCACACCACATGGCATGAGATGGGGTCTTATACACAGAATGTTGTGGCAGGAATCTATGGGTGGTCTAGAGGAGTTTGGGGAGGGTCGAAGGAGGGGTTAATGAGGTCAATGACTGATCAAGGGTGAGAAGTCACCTGGAGACCACAAACAATAGTGGGCTAGGCCAGTTCAAGGGTGGGAAGTCTAGCAACAGACCTGCCTCATCAAATGGGATGATTCAATCAAGAGTCCAAGGGAGGATCCCAGAGCCTGTACCTCAAGGACTCAAGGAGAGCTGGAGGGGGCTCCCAGAGCCCATACCTCATCATGTCCCTGTGTCTGTCTCTGTCTCTCTGTTTATCTCTCTCTTCCCAAACAAAAAGTAATTTTACCAAAAAGAAAAGAAAAACTAGAATTGACTATGACAGAAAGTGAATTTAATTGCTGTATCAGCAATGCCATATTCACAATGCCTATAGAGATTACAAATATGCTGATATAATTATCCATCACAAAATACATCAG
>NW_027186304.1:9700814-9710997 GCF_028583685.1 Petaurus breviceps papuanus | reverse complement strand
TCTGTCTCTCTCTGTCTCTTTCTCTCTCTGTCTCTCATCTTCTACATCATAATCAGTCTCCAAAATAGAAAAGGGTGCTCAAAAAGAGTTGGCCTGACTTCATCAAGAAGAGTTTATGCCAAACTACTTCACTAAATTGGTAAATGAGGTGATTGTTAGAGAAGCATTTTAGTTATATTTCAGTTAAGCATTTATACTTATATACGTACATATATACAAGTCTTATACTTGTGGGGAAAACGGAGAGATGTGATTTAGGCAATAGTAAATTTAAATGGATTCGAGACTGGTTGAATAACACAAGAATGCTTGTTTATGGTTCAGTCTTTACTTGGAAGTATGTCTTCATTGAATATGTGTTTCAGATATGTGTTCCTTAATGTTTACATTTTTATCTCAGTTATTTGTGCATAGATTGAAATGCATATCACATTTAGAGTTGATATCAAATTAAAAGGTACAGCTAACATTTGTAAAGGGTACACTTAACAAAGGTACAGTTAACAGTGGTTAGAATGTTGGGAAAAATAAAGTGAAATGAAAAAGTGATAAATACAAATCATACACTTGGATTAAAAAATCTACATGCAACAATAAGTTTGAGGAAGAATATCTAGAAGATAGTTGGCCTAGAAATGTTTGGGGGGTTTTAGTGGACTGTGAGTTTTGTTAATATAATTTTAAGATATTTCTTCCAATATATCATCTCCAAAGTAGAAAAAAAAGCTAATACAACCTCAGGCTACATTAAGAGAGGCAAAACATCTAGGAATACTGAGACAATAGTTAAATTGCATTCAGTACTGGTCAGGCAACATCTTTATTTTTTATTCAATTTTTGCTACCACTCATTAAGAAAGATAAATGTCATCTGGAGAATATTCATGGAAAGGCATCCAATCTTGATAAAGGGTCTCAAATTCCTGCCATTCAAGAATTGGTTAAACTTTAACCATGAAAATAATGTGTAGCTTGGGAAGTTCAGGCTAGACAAAAGAAGACTCAGGGGAGCATGACAGCTGTCTTCAAGAAGGTGAAGTCCCATCACATTGGAGAGAAGTTAAGCTGGTTCTAATTAGTCTCAGATGGCAGAAGAGGAGTGATAGCTGAAAGTCACAAAGGAGCAAATTTAAACTTGGGACAAGCTTCCTGACAATTAGAATTAGGATAGACTGACTCAGGAAGGTGCTCTTTCACTGGAAATCTTTAAAATAATATTACATGCCTACTTCTCAAGTATATGGTAAAGATAAGCCTTTGCCAGTTCTCTGTTGGACTAGAAATCCTATAATTATTTCTCCAAAATTCTAGTTTAATATATCTCATTGCCATCCCCTTGAAAAAGTAATAATTTTCTTCATTCCAGTTCTATCCTTTCTCATGTTTATACTTCTCCACCATCATTATTCTTTTAGAAGACTAAGACATCAATCGTTTATCAGTGGATTGAGCATACAGAAGAAGGGGCAACATCACAACTGAGGATCTCACTACTAGTAAATACGGAGGTGGAGCACAGAGTGGATGTGTCATTGGTCTACATGGACGATCCAATAATTTTACTTCTGTCATAACAAAGTAATCATTGTTCTTTAATTGTTCAGTTGCATCTGATTCTTCATCACTCCATGGATGATGACACATCAATATTGTCCATGGGATTTTCTTGGCAAAGATACTGGAGTAATTTTCATTTCCTTCTCCACTGGGTTAGGGCAAAGAAAGGTTAACTTATTTGTCCATGATCACAAAGCATGTAAGATCTGAGGTTGAATTGGAACTCAGGTCTTCTTGACTCTAGGCCCAGTACTTTATCCACTGATCCATCTAACTACCTCAAGGAATGATTAGCCATTTTCAATTTGGTTTTCCTCCTAGATTAGAAGACAAAATGACCTCAATAAATACCTCTCTACTCTCTAGCTTCTCAGGAAGAATGTAGTGCCTTTTCAGTATCTTGAAGAAGAATATCATTATGAAAATCAGCAATAAAAAAGAGAAGATATAAACAGACATAAGTCAAGCAGGGAGTTAAAAAGATTAAGTACTTATTGATGAGTTACAGGCTCTGGGAACCCCCTTGAATCTTCCCACTTGATAGGCCATTTGCCAGAGCTCATAAAACTTTCATTATTGCTAGACCCAAATCTCTGTTACTCCTAACCTAGCCTAATACTCCATTATTCAGCTAGTCCCACCCTTGATCCTATCAAAATATTTATATCCAAATCTGTTAACCCTAAACCAATCTAGTCCTCCATTGTCTATCATCTCTAGATAGCCTTCAGCTATTTCCCACCCTTAATCCCATTCATGGAGTCTGACCTCAAGATCCTCCTTAGACTATTCCTCAAGATGCTCCCCAAACTCCTCCTCTAGACCACCTCTAGATCCCTCCCACCGTCTTTCTGTATATAAAATCCATCTTGCCTCCATGTAGCTGCTGAGATTCAATCTAGGGTAGACTCAGTCTGCATCAGATTATTTTGACCTGCTTGTTCAATACAAGAGTCACAAATAATTAGAGTCCTTAAGAGCCTACCCATTATGATGAATCTTTAATAATCTGGTTTACTTTGGCTGAGAGAAGGCTTGAGTGGTATTCATTCAGGCAGGATCTAGCATGTTGGTGTTTGGGGATCTCCAGCACACCCCTAACCCTCTAAACCTCAACAGTTACTATATACCAAGAACTATGCTAAGTCCTAGGGATAGAAATTCCAAGCCAAAAAAAAAAAAAAAACACAGATAGTCACTGCCTTCAAAGAGCTTACATTCAAAAGAAAGAAGACAACATAGAAAGAGAGCCCAAAAAGCTGGGGTCAGGGATAGAGAAGGTAATCATATGGGAGCATAGGGATGAAATTCAGAGAATCAGAAGTATGGCCAAGAAGGAAATGAAGTATGGTCAGCCTGAGTTTTCTGACAAAATAGAGTTGCCTACTCCCACTGAAAACTTACCAGTGAAAGAAAGGGCCTGGAATAGGAGGAAAATTTCCTGAAGTGAGAAGGTGTTGAGGAAAGTTACACTGTGTGAAGATAACTGAGTCACAATGGTGGAGTCCAGAGAATCTGAAGCACAGTCAAAAGCAGAATTGGGTATGACCAGCCTGAATCTCAGGGAAGGAGAATGGAATCCTTGGAACTATGAAATAAATTTTATACTGTTCTTAAAGAAGAGGGAATTGGATGTTCTGAAGAGGGGGGAAATGCTTATACCCCAAGAAATGGTGAATTCAATCCACCAGTGGTGACAAGTGAGAAATTATCTATCATCAGAGGAAGACAGGACAATATTCATGATAGTGACTTCTTGATGAGGGGAAGTGAGTAGCTATGTGTCAAATTAAAAACAGCAAAAGGGGCAGCATGACATAGTAGACAAAGATCTGGCCTCAGAATCCAGACCAACTAGATAAAAATTCCATATTTGACACACACTGGCTATGTGACTTTGGATAAGTCATAACCTTTTGGTGTCCTTATCAATCCCGGGACTATAAAAGAACAGTGTATGAGAACAAACCACAAAATATGAAATATTTTTAGAAAGAAAAGTTTATTTGGTAGAAAAGAGTCATCTGGAATGAATGTGTCACTACCTCTTGTCCAGGCTCTGAACGGTTTTTATTATATCTGATTTAGACATGGGCTGTTGCTGTTCAGTCCTTTTCAGTTATATCCAACTTTTGTAACCACATTTGGGGTTTCTTTGGCAAAGATAGTGCTGTGGTTTGCCATTTCCTCCTCCAAACTTACAGATGAGGGCACTAAGGCAAACAAAGTTAAGTGACTTGCTAATGGTCACTCAGTAAGTGTCTAAGGTCAGATTTTACCTCAGAAAGATGAGTCTTCCTGACTCAAGGTCCAGCACTCTATCTACTCATCACCTAACTGTCCCTTAAGCAAGGTTACCTGTTGGGGTGATGGAACCTGGAGCTCTAAAAGGAAAAGACCATGTCTTTGAAAGCATCCCAGTTCCTGAATTTTTGCATACATTCCACTAGCCAAGAACACTAGCTTCTCTGCCAAAGGCATCTTGCCCACTCCAGCCCACATAGATCACTTAATTAACTTACTTTACAATTCTTTCACTGTCACTCCTGGCCCACCTCAGACTACTAAATATTCCTTTGACTATTGTACTTGCCCCACCCCAGACTACTTACCACTTCTTAATTCCATCCAGATTCTTTCACTGTTATTTTTGTATCTAAGAATCAATGTCACTCACATTAAGTCACAGGTTAACTAGGAACCCTATCACCTTCTATTGGCATTATAATAAACGTTGTCATTTGACTGGAAGAAGGTTTGAGTGTGGGAAGTCACCTCAGGCAGGTGCCACATTTTGGAATTCCCAGCAACACCAAACAGCATCAGAGCCACACACAAATCTGATGTACACAGTAAAGCAATTTTGCCAAGAGAGCAACTAGAAACCAAGGTAATCAGAAATAGATATTAGTAAATATAAACATTCAATAAAATTTGAGAGAAGTCCGAACAGAAAACACAAACTTGAGGAGACCCAAAACAGTCCTTTGTTACCTGATGGGGTACAAGCTCAGGGAAACCCCTTGAACTCTGATTGAATCTTCCCATTTGATGAGGCATTTGCCTGAGGCCATAAGCCTTTCATTATTGCTAGACCCAAATCTCTTCCTCTTACTAGCCTAGCCCTCCTTTGTCCATCTACTTCCCACCCTTGATCCTATCAAAATATCTATACCCAAATCTGTTACTCTTAAACTAGCCTAGCCCTCCATTGTCTGTCATCTCCAGGAAGTCTTCAGCTATTTCCCACCCTTAATCCCATTCCTGGAGTCTGACCTCATTTGACTCCTCCTCAAGACCAACCCTAGAATGCTCCCACAATCTTTCTGTATATAAACTCCATCTTGCCTCCATGAGGTTGCAGAGAATTGTCTAGTACAGACTCACTCTGTGTCAGACTGTTCTGGCTCATTTGTCAAAACAACATCACAGATACTTAGGATCCTTAAGAGTCTACCCATTAAGGCAAATCTTTAATAAACTTTGCTTTTCTTGGGCTGAGGGAAGACTTGAAGCAAATTCATTAGGCAGGATGTGGTATTTTGGGGTCTCGAGCACCCCTAAAACCCTAAAGCTCAACATTTTACGTGTCTCTGAACCTCAGCATTACCTGCACAGAAGAGAAAGAGTGGGGTTGTCCTTGGACACACCTAGAGTAGCCTAGGAGAACTCCGATTGGCTTTCATCATTCTCCTGACACCAGGCAAGGGGTTAACACTGAGTCATTTATCTGTACTCAGGTAGAAACTGAGCTGTTTGGCAATCTGGCATTGTCTTCTTCCATTCCCCTTGAAATTTTCACATTATCTTGAATGATTATATCCCTTTGTAATGCATTTTCCCATTTCCCTTAATCATTCACACACATATAACTAGAGATATACATGCACATATGAGTGTGTGTATCTTTATTTTTCCCCTAAAAAAAGAGAATATTTGGGGTACATTGAGAACCTGGGGGAACACAAAATTCCTTATAGGCATCTCTAGCATTCCCAGAGATTTACTAAGGTCAAAGAAAGATTATAAGTTACCACAGTCCTTAGTCACACTACATTTAGATTTAAACAGGGTAATAATTAGTGTTTTTAAGTGTAATAAAAGTATTTTCCATAATTATTGCTAATATATTGATATAGAGAGTTTCCTTAGGAGAGAGATACATACATACATATATAGATAGATAATATAAATGAACTAATAAGTATATTAATCAACATAAAAATAAAAGAATGGATGAAAAATAAATATGCAAATTAGCAAGTGAATGAAGTTAACAGGAATAGGAAATTTCAATATTTCCTTAGGATATATATTGAACATGTTGAAGGACTAGTAAAAATATATGACAAAACAGAAGGTAATTTATATGGTCTCAGATGAATCTGCCCATTAGAAACTAAAAGCATTGCTAAGTATTACAAAGATTTGGCCCAAAACACAAGACTTTAGGAAAGCATATGGTACTTGCCTCACTGCTGCCACTTGAAGATAAGACATGCAAACTAGAAAGAAAAAAAAATTTAAGTGAACAGCTTTTTAAGAAGATGGTGTCTGAGAATCAGATTTAGAATTCTTAATTTCTTAAAAATATAGGTGTGACTTGCTACTGGTTTGAGATAGAGTACACTTAGCATTAGAGTTGATAAAGGTACAATTGCACAGTTTTGAATATCTAAGCAGAAACATTTTATAGTGCAAAGGAAGGGGGAGGGGGGGATACTGGTTTATACCTGATGGTGTACAGGCTCTGGGGAAACCCCTTGAAATCTGTTTGAATCTTCCTTCTTGATGAGGCATTTTTCCGAAGCCATAAACCTTTCATTATTGCTAAGCCCAAATCTTTGCTACTTTTAATCTAGACTAGCCCCCCATCGTTCAGCTACTTCCCACCCTTGATCTGTTTTCCACACTTAATCCCATTCCTGAAATCTGACCTCAGTTCCTCTAAATGCACCTAAGACTATTCCTCAAGACCCTCCCCAAGCCCTTTCTCTGGACCACCCCAAATCCCCCACAATCTTTCTGTATATAGGATCCATCTTGCCCCCATGAAGGAGCTGAAATTAATCTAGCACAGACTCACTATGTGTCAGATTATTCTGGTCTGCTTGTCAATACAAGCTTTACAAATATTTGGGATCCTTTAAGAGTCTACCCATTATGGTGAATCTTTAATAAACTTTGCTTTACTTTGACTGAGAGAAGACTCGATTCAAATTCATTTGACAGGACCTGGCAGGTTGATATTTTGGGATCTCGAGCCACTCTAAAACTCTAAACCTCAACATATCCAGTAGCTAAAATATATGAAACAAGAATGTGCCCAAAAGTTTTCAGGACATAAAATATAAGAATAGACCCAGAAATAAAACCTAGGACCTATGATGTCATACATAGATACATAAAATATTGGCAGCATGCAAAGAGAAGTAGAGATCCTCCCATAAGGAGAAAAGTTTCACTTGACAGATAATAATGAAAGGGGCTTGAATGAGACCTGTAAATGGCTTATGATTGTGAAAGGTCTATAGAAAAAGAAAGATAAAGTGGGGAGAACTAAGTCAAATCATATATTCAGGAAAAAGAGGAACCAAAGAGATGAAACAAAGTTGATAAGATTTGGCTATATATCTAAAAAGGCAAAAACAGAAAGGATATTGTTCCTTGCCACACACTATATGGGTAAAAAGATGGAATAAATGAGGAGTTTGCAAAACAGATACAAGGCTAAATGAGATAAAATGGCTGCATTTATCCAGATGTCAGTGGAAGAGAAAAAAAGGTGGAATGATCTGATGTACACTCCAGATTTTGTAATTCCAGATTTCAAGTGTTTTGGAAAATGATAAATAGGATGACTTGTACTAAAATCCTATAGAAAAAGTCATGCCAGGAGAATGGAAAGTTTTTAAGAATTCAGTTCTGAAGATTCAAAGAGAAAAATAAAATTTAGGAGGAAGGGAAAGGATAACTAAATGGTGTAGTGAACAGAGCACTGAACTCGGAGTCTGGAAATCCCAAGCTCAAATTCTGCTCAAATTCTATTTACTAACTGTAAGACTCTAGGTAGTTCAATTAACCTGTCCACCTCAGTTTCCTCATCTGAAAAATAGCGATAATAATAGCACTTACTAGGGTGGCCAGGTAGCACAGTGAGTAAGAGCACTGGCTCCAGTGTTGGGATGACCTGGAGATCGAATCCTGGGCTCAGATACTCAGCACCACACCCAGAAATAACTGGCCATGTAACCTTGAGCAAGTTACTTAAACTTGATTGCTTTAAAAAATAATAATAATAGCACTTACTTCACAAGATTGCTATGAGGATCAAATGAATTAACAAATCTACAATGCCTTGCAAAACTTAAGGCCTTACACAAATGCTAATTGTTACTATTATTGTTGTTATGTGATTGATGCTCCACTGTCAATTATTATTGAAAGATCATGGAGATGAAATGAACTACCATGATGGTGGAACATGCTCCTTACTTCCTAACAGAGGGGTAATGGATTCCTGATGCAGACTGAGGTATATTTGTTTTGGGCATGGACAATATGGGAATTGGATTTGCTTTAAGATGCACATGATACCAGGATTTGGCTTTCCTTTGTGTTTCAATGGGAGGGAGATAAAATACATTTTTTGCCTAAATGAACAAAATGCAATTTCAAATACGAAATCATAAAGAAAGGAAGAAGAATTAGACATCCACAAAAGGATAGTGTTGTCCCCATTTTCAAAAAATGAAAGCTTCCCTTTAATTTTTATCAAGATTCTCAGGGGCAGGGAACCTGTGGCCTCAAGGTCACATGTGGCACTCAAATGTGGTCTTTTAACTGAATCAAAATTCATAGAACAAATACCCTTAATAAAAGGATTTATTCTGTAAAACTTGGATTCAGTCAAAAGGCCACACCCAAGGACCAGAAGGCTGCATGTGACCTTGAGGCTGCAGGCTCACCAACCCTATATCTAGGTCATATTATTAAAGGAGTAGTTAATGAATATATTAAAAAATGATGTGGTAGACACAAATCTAGCATGTTTCATTAACTTTTCTGACAGTAATCAGACTGGTGGATGATAAATGTTAGAAAAACAATTTGTCTAGATTTTAGAACAGTAATTGACAAAATTTTCCTTATGGAAAAGATGAAGACCTTACTTGGTAACTATTGGTAGAGATCAAATGTGTGCATGTATGCAGGTGAATTCTAAACTAGATAAGTAATCAGACTGAAAGGGTATTTGCAAATGAGTTGGTTTTTAATGTCAATGAGTATATCCTCAGTGAGGGTATTGACTTCCATATGTGCATTCTCAAACATTTTGTAAATAGGAGTGGGAAAATGAGGAAGTTGGACATTTGGCAGTGAATTCTTTGCTATGGAAACCCACATATATATAAATCCTCCTTAGTCTTATGTTATTTGTTACTATTTCTATAGATGGCAGAGTTAGGGGAAATAAAGGGCAGTGGATTAAAAAAAGCATATAGTTCTTACACCATCTAAAAACTTTAACTTAAACATTGCTGTTGGCATTCTAAAACTGTGGTCCTTTCAAGTAGTAATTGATTGGACATACTATGGGTAACAATGACATCAAGTCTGATTTTCTCACTATAAACAAAACCTGAGGTTAAGGGACATAGCAACTTAAATGGAAGAATGGTTCCCTATCTATATGTAATTGCATTCCATATGTTCTTCACTGTAGTTGTATTTGCCTACTTAATGTTCTGAAAATATTATGATCAATTTCTTCATTGTTCCTTTAGTTTAGCTTTTCTGCATACTTAGGAAACAGTCTCTCCTAACCCTTGCCTCTTGGAATCCTTGATTTCTTTCAAAGTTTACCTTAATTATTATCTTCTACATGATGCCTTTCTCAATCCTTCTCTCATTCAAGTGCCTTCACTCCTGAAACTAACTAGCATACGTATATATGTGTTTGTGTGTAGATATATATATATATGTACATATATACACACACACAAAATATATATCTAATACATATGTGTACACATGCATGTGTATATATTGAAAGTACCTTTTTTCCCTGTTAGAATTTAAGCAATTTGAAGGGAGGAATTTTTTTCATCTTTGATTTTTTTATTCCCAGTGCTTAACACAGTTCCTGGAATAAAACAGGAAATTAATAAATGTATTTTGCTTGCTTGTTTGATTGACTAGAAAGGCATATTACTTTGATCATGTGCCCAAAATCATCAACAAATATCACATCAAGGAACATTTGTTTATCTCCTATTATAGGATTCATGTTAAGTATTTGTGAAAAGATTGTGAAAGCAATTTTGACAAGTACTACATGAATAGGTAGAGAATTCTAAAACTCAGTGGGGCCCTCCAAATAATATACATAGTTTGGTACTCTGATATTGATAAGAAGGTGGGAATAGGTGAGGATGGAAAAAAATGTTGAAAAGTAAGGATCAAGAATAAGAGAGGTCAAAGACTAGTAGAATACATAGAAGCGTCACACCCACAACCTATGAATATTTCCAGGGAGCTCCCCTAGGTTTAATTATCATGCTTAGGCAACTTACTGATCTATCTATCTATCTATCTATCTATCTATCTATCTATCTATCTATCT
>NW_027186304.1:9666873-9700804 GCF_028583685.1 Petaurus breviceps papuanus | reverse complement strand
TCTATCTATCTATCTATCTATCTATCTATCTATCTATCTATCTATCTTTCTGTCTGTCTGTCTGCCTGTCTGTCTTTACATATAGACAGATATCTGTCTATATAGATACAAAGATATATAGCTCCAGTTACTCTCCCAAGCTCCAATCATGCACCATTAGCTACCTGTTTAAAAACAAACAAACAAACTGGAACTCATTATTCTCCTCTGAGAGAGGGAGGGAGGGAGGGAGGGAGAGAAAGAGAGAGAGTTAGTTCTATACTTGATTTTTTTTTAATGATCCCTCTGTCCTAGTTACCCAACTTCACTACTTTGGTATCATCTTTAACTTCTCATCCTCTCTCTATATATATCCTTTTGCTCACCAAATCAAGTTGTTCCTACATCTGTAACATCTGGATCCTTCGACTTTTACAGCTTCCATGTTAGTGCTGATCCTCACCCTCCCTTTCTTAAATTGTTAAAAATCTAATCCATTCTTCACAAAACTTCCAAAATGATTTTATTAAACTATTGATTCATCCAAGTTATCTCTCTACTCAATAAATTTCATTTGCACTCTCTTACTTTCAGTGTCAAATAAATACTTTTCTGCTTAGAATTTAAAGTCTTCCACAAACTGACCCCAGGCTTTCTAGTTTTATTAAACATTATTCTCCTCCATGTACTCTATAATCCACTCAGCCGATCTGTCTTTCTATTGTTTCTCACATATGACACTCAAAGGCCCATCTCTGAGTATACTGAGTAAGAAAATGGGAATAAATTAATCAATCAAGGGGCATTTATTAAGTGCCTACAATGTGCTAGGAACTAATCTAATTGCTGAGGATACGAAGGCAAAAATGGGAAGATTTGCCCTCAAGGAACTTAAAAGAGAAAGAGCAGGATTTCATAGAAATAGATACAAGACAGAAAGTACAAAGTAATTGGAGGGAGGTGGAAGAACAAGAGGGAGGCAGGTAGAGGTAATTAAAGTACATTTAAAATATTCTTTGAATTCAGCCTGAACAAAGAGTCAGGAAATGGAATACTGTGTATATGGTACAGCAAGGTCAGTTTCAATGGAAGGTAGATTTCATGAAGAGGAACAATGTTTAATAAATCTGGAAAGAAAGACTGGAACCAAATTGTTAAGGGATTTTAATGCCAATAATAAAGGTTCATATATAATCCTGAGGTAAATCAAACCCTTAGAATTTTTGAGCAGGACTATGAAACTTAGATTTATACTTCTGCAATAACACTGTGGCAGTGTGAAGTATGGATTGATCCTTGAGACGAGAAAACCAATTAGGAGAATATTCTAATAGTCCAAGCTAGATGTGGTAGGAAACTTAACTAGGGTAGTTCAAAGAGGAGACGGCTGTGAAAGATTCTGAGGCATTCAAATCCAGATTTCACAATTGATGTCATATGAGTTGACGGAGAATGAGCATTCAAGGATGACTCCAAGGTTATCAACCTGGGTATGTTAGAAGGAGAGTGGTGACCCCCAGCCCACTCCTGCCACCAACCCCAACCAAAACAGAAATGCTAGGAAGAGGACCACATTTTGTAGGAAAGCTAATGAAAGCTAATAATTTCTGTTTCAGACAGGTAAGTTTGAGTTAATTATATAGACATTCAACTTGAAATGTCCAGAGGTAGTTGGTGATGCAGGTTAGAACTCAATAGAGAAAATAAAATAAGATAGAACTGGGAGCAATTTACATAGAAATGACAAATAAATGCACATTAGTTTATTGAATATAGAGGATGTACAAAGGGAGAGGGGAAGCATTCAGTAAACATCCTTGGTATACTCACACATGTAGGAAGCAGGAAATGGATTATGATCTAACAAAGGATATTGAGAAGAAAGCATCAATTAATTATAATGAACTGGGAGGTGGAGAGAGTATGGACCCAAGTCTAGTGGTCCTTTCCCTTAAGGGCTTATTATTTATATTTGTCAATAGTCACTAATGCCTTCTAGTTTTTCTTTCTCTGAAAAAATTTTCATTTACAAACTTTAACAATTTTAGGAGTTTTCCCTCCTTTGAATATCTAACCTATCATCAATCAAATCATCTGAAGTGCCTACTCTGTATGGAATAAAAAAATATGAAACAACATAAATTATTGTGCAGGTTAATTAAGAGACACGTTCCATTCCCCAATGGGATTGAACTGATAGACATATGTAAAGCAGACATGGCTCAACAAGACAAAATAGGATTTTATGTAATCATAGGTGAATTATGTCATGGTCTGAAAAAGAAAAACCTTTTAGTTATCACATCATATATAGAAATTCTTACTTTGTATGACATTATATCAGGGAAGAATTGTTGAAATGTAAAAATATATAATGGGATAATGGGAGGGGAAAAGAGAATAAAAATGAAAGAATAGTAAAACATAAGAGATAAAAGAAGATATAAAGAGAATAAGACAAGAGGCAGGAAAAAAAAAAACAGGAAATAAAGGTAACTTAATACCAAACAGTCATATGGAGCAATTTTATATTTTTATCTTAACTTTTTCTATGGATTTATTCTAACTGCACAGCTCAACAGGAAATAGTATTCAGTAGCAACCTTCTCAATACATATTTCCTCAAAACTTAAATGCATCTGTGTTCTTAGTGATGGGGGTACTCCTTGAAATGGTGCAGATGACAGTTCAGCCATGTGTTCTAACACTATGCATCTCTTAGCTATATCTTCTCATAAATACTCCAGAGGGGGTTCACTCAATATGCTGGAGTCATTCCTTTGGATTTCCTGATATTGTATGGTTACCTATGGAGCATACATATTATCCCTCAATTAATTATTCTTTAGTCTTGTTACAAGTCCAGACTACATCTTTTTCATGATATATCTTTCTGATGGGATCCTTTAAGACTTCTCTGAATCAATTCTTTAATGCTAATATATTGAAGTGTATTAATACCCCTCATTATATGGAAGTCCACATTACACTTTGGGCAACTTGAAACTTTAATACATCAGAGATTATGGTATTTCTTGATTCATGGTCATGCAGCAAAACTGGACAAATGTTTATGTTAGAAAGTTGTTTGTTGTTGTTTAGAAACTGCATGATTTCCCCAAAACAAATCCATCTGGCAATTTTCCTCTCCTTTTATGGTGTGCCCATCAAAGTTTTCTCTTCAGAATGTGTTCTGATGGGCCCACTGTGTGAAAGAAGTTTGTGAATTATAAACCAATGAATTTAATGTTTACTATAGACAAAGTTGGGGGCATATTGTTAGAGAGATAATTAGTGAATCTTTCAAGAAGCACTTGATGAGCATAAATAATTGGCATGTTTTCAATAATTTCAGGTGATGATGGACTAAACTCATTTTTTTCATTTTCATTTTTTGGCAGGGCTCCACCAGCGTTAGATCAGGAGAATAACTTTGTAAGATTTTAGCAAAGCATTGTATAATATATCCCATACTGTTATTGTGGAAAAGATGTAGAGATATGGTCAAAATGAAATGAACAGGCAAGAAATCTGTATTGGGAGGCCAAGGCATTTATCCCATTGATGGTTGTTATGAATGACTAGTATAAACTTTTAGATGGAATGCTTGTCAATTTTTTAGATGACACAAGGCTCAGAAAGATAGCCAACATGGTTTTTATCAGAGATAAAATCCCAATCATTAACAAGGAAGAAGTTAGGATCAAATTTAATAATTTGAAATTTAAATAGGCTGAGTCTAGAGTTTCTAGTGGAAGAATTGTGGTGGTGGTAGGATGGAAGGCCTACCAAGGCTGACAAACTAAGTTTGAAATAACTTTAACTATTAGGAAAGTTTTCCTTATACAAACCTAAAATCTTCTGCTTATACAACCTCTCCCAATTGCTCCTAGTACTTATGCCAAAAACAAATTTTAAAAATCCCCAAAGAAGTCTAAGCATTTTTCCACACAATAATCTTCCATACTGAAGTGTTTTTACCATTTCCTTCTCCAGTTCATTTTACAGATGAATAAACTGAGGCAAACAGGTTTACGTGACTTGTCCAGGGTCACACTAGTAAGTGTCTAAGCCTGGATTTGAACTTCTGAAAATGAGTTTTCCTAATTGCAAGTCTAGGGTGCCATTCAAGGTGCCACCTGATGGTATAACTCCCTGATGTCATAGTCCTCTTCAGGAAGGAAGGACACAAAACAACCATCTTCCATAGTTAGTCTATTTTCCAACTACTATGCTTGGTGATGTATTTAATACCACGACTTTGTAAGTGTATTTCTATGATGAATCTACATAGTTATATCATCAACCCTATCAACCTTGACTATATTTATTGTGACTCCATCAAATAGAAATGTAAGGAATGATGCCTGATCCAATATTACCAATGCCATATCCACTTATTTTTATATCTGGTAATAAAAGATCAATTATTAGATTAATTGAATTAATAATGTATTCTTCTAGATATTAAATATAAATTCACTGAGATAGTGTTCAGGGATTTTTATCTTTGATATCTTTTTCCATTTTCAATAATTGATTATAAATAACTTATAAAATTATCCAAAGTATAATACTGAATATATGATATGAGTGACCCACTGAAAAGGATTAATCATGCAACAGGATTTTTACTGTCCTTTTTCCCATCTCAAGGAAGTTTTGTACTTGTCATCCCATTTTTTTTTACATTTTGATGAATACTTTTCACACTATGTGTTTCTTCACGCCTTCCTTCAAGTGTAGACTCTTTCAGAAATCATTCCCTTTTGTCAAAGTTCTCTAATTATTTCTATAGCGAAAACCTGCCAATCACTTTGACCTGAATGGTTCCTCCCTGAAGTCATTTTGCTCAAGCTCTTTCCACAGCCATCTAATCTGAACATTTTTTAGTTTTTTTTTTTTTTTAACTTAAATCCAGCAATCACTTGCCATTGCTGCCATTATGTACTAGAAAAATACCAGAGACAAATGCAGGTAATGGTTCAAAGGGCTCTGGAGACATTTATTTTGAAGGATGAATGGTTGAACAGAAAAGGCAATGAATTTCCCTCTTCTATAACTATGCTTCACTTAAAATCTAATATGCAGTGCTTTATCACATGCAGTTTTCCTTTCACTCCCTGCTGAATCTATTGTCTACTCTTTGTGATGTAAATGTCTGCATGGAAAGTTTATATTGTGTGCCCTTTCTGGGATAGGTGGCTAGGGAGTACGATATGATGACCATTCTAATTCAAACATTTGGATATCGAAAGAATTGGGTATTTCTTTGCTCAAGTAATTAGAACAAGGGAAAAGTCAAGGATGCTATTGCATAGTGGATTATTTGAATAGTTAATGTAATGTGCATGCAATGGCAAGTAATGATGTAGATTCCGAAGAAGAAGAAGGTGAGTAAATTGAAGATTACTGTATGGATGAAAAGTTCTCTGAAACTAAGACCTGGAAAATAAGATTGAAACTAGGAGGTAGGAATAAAATGGAAATTACTATAAAGAGGAGGACGCAACAAAATAAGAACACTGAGAGGATTTAGTGGGAAAGATGTGCTCATATTTATAGAGTTTCTAAAAAGGACCAGGAAAGCCAGGGGGGTATATCTATCCCCTTTTAGTGATATCAAAGACACTTTTGCATTTTTTAAAATTTTAAAAGTTTCTTATTCCTTTTATTTATTCAAATCTACTGAATGTGAATGGATTCTTGGTAGACCATTCCCCTCTCTTAATGTTTTATTATTTTAGATCATACTGTCTTTCCATACTTTAAAAGAATGGTTCTAGATAGGAAAAGAAAGTTCCAGGTTGCAAGATTCATTCTTCTTTTGAAGAGGACCTATCTTGGGTGGCTAATTCATTTCTTTTTCCCTTTCTACTCACTTTAATGCTTCCAATTCAATCAAACTCTGATGCCTCTTTCTACCACCTTGTATAGTGGATGACTGTGCCCACTAATACAAGCTATGGTCAGTCACAGTTTGAAAGGCCAAGTGAGACTCTATGACTCCTGTCTTTGAATGAGTTTAGTTAAATTATAAGAGGCCCAGTATCTCATTAATAGTCATTGAATTATGATATTTTAGACCACAGCAATTCATAAAGGGAGTCTACTAAAGCACAGAGAAGGTGCAGTCTCTGTAAATGGAAGGTATATGGTGATTCCTCACCAATAAAATAGTTCCAATAATCACCTAACTATCTACCTTAGAGGCTGAAATAAAATATATTTTAGTTGAGGTGAAATGTATGCAAGGTGTCAGTTATTATTTCAGTATTATTGCTTTGAAAGTCATTATGTATATAAAGTGACAATTATTATTAGGTTGTTATTACTCTCAATAATGAAATCATAGATCTTTTGAAGTTAAAATTGAGATAGTACCTTGGAAAACAATTCTTTTTTCTTGGCATTTATTTTCTTCAAATTCTGCAGTTATCATAAACCTTTTTAGTAATAACTTAATGCCAGAAACATTTCTGTTGTTTAAAAGCATATATTGTGTCAGGGTCAATGATATTTCAGAATGAATATACCTTTTAATTAATGTTTAAAATTTTCTCTTAAGCATTAATGTTTTCTGCATTTTTGCTTGTGTAAAATGATAGTCTCATTTTATCTTTTGAAAGTTAATAATTGTTTGGAAATTTTAATTTGTATTTCCATAAAAGTTCAATTAGGCAAGGAATAGTCTTTATTATGCTGAGAGCAGAGACCTAGGATATACTAGCAGGTATAAGTAATTGTAGGCAACTAACTAATTATTTAGTCAAGATTTTGAATTATGGACTTTGTACTGAAAGATTAGCTAAGTGATGGCACTAAAAGTATGTACAATTTCTTCTGCCTTAGTATATGACCAAATGGCTCAATGTTTCTTATGGTTATCTAATAACTTTTACTCTTTATCTTCCTTGTTTAAATATTATTAACACAATTCCCAGTTCTTGTCTTATACATAGTCTACAAAGCTATATATATATATGCCATGGAGCTTCTTGAGATTTTGTTTTTTTTTTCCTTAATGATCTCATGTTTTTATTTTCATTTAATTTATTTTATTTTTTCAACATCAATTTAGAAAAGAACCAGTAGTTTTTAGATGGAAAATTGGAGAAAAAAAGTGTGTTTATTTTTTTATAAGACACTTTTAAACTCAACATCCAAATTGAGCAATTATATCACCTTTGATGTCAATTTATCCTCATCCCAGAAAAGACAATAGTAATCTACAATGGCACCAGTGAGTGATAAAGACCTAAGAGCTGTGAGATGAAAAGGCACAACATAAAATATTATTATCATTTTAAGCAAAAGTGAGATTTGCTGAAGCAAATCTTTGAAGAAAGTGAATAAAGTCTAGTAGTTTTCATAGTAGTGAGATAGCAGTTTCATAGAGAAAGTTCTAGATTTGAAGTCAAGACCTAAATTTAAATTTAATTTTTTAATCTCACTAGCTGTATAATCATGGCATCCTCTACCCCCATCACCACCCCAAACAGTTTCCTTATGGGTAATAATATCTAAGTTATACAGTTGTAGTAAAGAAAACATAATATTATAATGGATACAAAATGTTTTGCAAGTGCCATAAATGTTGTCTATTGTTATCTGCAACTAATCTCAGTTCAACATCTAAAAGCTCATAAAATTGATTGGATGGAATACAGCTTTATCTGTGTAGAAGACACTCTTTTCTTTTTAAAGCTATATTGAGGAAAAGAGGAGGGTCAAAAAAGAAATAGGAGTACATTGATGAGGAAATGGCTACAGGATAATTGATAATAGAGAACAGGCAGAGCTCTTCCAGTCTTTCTGCTTTCATTTTCTCTGTCAACGAGAATGAATGATTTTTGCATGGATAAAGTACATGGCAAAAACAAAATGGCCGAAAAGGAATTAATAGCCAAAATAATTTTAAAAATTGGAAGAGAGTATATAGCTGCTTTGGGCGAATTCAGATGATCAGGTACTGAAGGAACTGCATGATGGAGCTATCAAACCACTACTACTGATATTTAAAAGATAGTGAATATGGGAGACTTGCTATAGAATGTAGAAAGGTAAATGCAATCACACATTTCAAAAAAGAAAAAAATGAGTCTTCAGGTCAAGGAGCTAGACCTTGATTCCATGGTAAATTGTAGAACACATTATTACAGGAAAAATAAAGAATATTTGGCCAAAAATAATAACGAAAATCTCATGGAATGGCTTCATCAAGAATGTCATGCTAATTTTTCCCAACTACTTTGCAGGGGTAGCAAATGCATAGGTGCAGAACATAGCATATGAAGTCAACTTTTAAAAATCTATTTGTTGCCTTTGCTGATTTTTTTTTTCTTTTCTGTGTGAACCTGGGCAAATCAGTTCACCTCTGTTTGACTCAACTTCTTCTTCTATAAAATGGGTGTGATAATAGCACCTATTTCCCAGATTATTATTATTATTGTTTATCTTTCAGTCTCAAAGAGCAACAATGACAACAGAAAGATGTTGTTTTGACTTACAAGATGACTGAATTTAAGTAAGTCACGGCTCTTCAGTTACCAACATCATTCTCTCCTCCACAGTCATCTGGGTCCAGTGGCAAGACAGATCAGGATGACTGGAGATTTAGACCAGATGCCCTAGGACACCTTGCCCTTTTTAATCTAAGTTCTTTCCCAGGTCTCAGTTTGTCTGAGGCAGTGGCCATTTAGTGATTAAGACTAGGGGAAAAAGGAAACACGAGGCCTCTTTTACCTATTAAAAAAAAAAAATCAATCTGGGAGGGGAAGTCCCTCAGTCTTTATGGCCAGAACAGAAATAATTGCTATCTGTACTCACTGTGAGCCATCAAAAATGAACAACAACCCAAGAACAGAGGTTTGGGCTAGAGCTTATGATGGGCCAATCAGTGAGAGCCAGAGTAATTTCGATTTAAAATATGCAAAAGTGCCGTTTGTTGTTTGCACCTTCTTCCCAGGGTTATTATGAAGATCAAAGCAGATTATGGTAAGGCATTTCCCATAGTGCCTGGTACAGAGCAAGAAACATGTAAGTATTATCTAGTATTGATCTTTTTTTTTTTAAGGGAGGAAATTGCTCATTTAACCATTACATGAACCCTGGGCTCTTACTCAATTTTGACAGAAATAATCCTCATTCTAGTATCCTATAAATGGGGATTTGAAAAAGACTTTCATAGAGAGGTATCTGAGCTCAGGAAAGAGTTCTTTTAATATTATATTCAGTTCCCTTTCTGAGCAAAACAATATTTGAATTAGAATGATGAATAGGGACAACTGGGAGACAACATGTCAGAGTAAACAATAAGTTGCTGTGGGTTCTCCCATATTCAGCTCCAAACAACCATAAAATAGCACCACAAAATAAATCCTGGCACAGTGGAGCTAGTGAAAAATGGTGTGGACCAGTCTTTTAGCCCAGAAGAGTTGCAGAGTAAGCAAGAAAAGTCCATATCACTTGGATGAAAAGGGAACACGGTCCATGACAGGAAGCCATATTAACAGTCTAGCAGTAGCCCCACACCAGCAAACCAGAATGAGGTCCTGAGACCCAGTGTAGAGGAGCAAGCAAATGCCAGCACCAGAACCGCCATATGCCTTATCATAGTCAGGGACACAGGCAGACTACAGCTCCAAGAATCATAACATGCTTCAGTGTAGCCCCATTTGGGCAGGCCACCTCCAGAGGTCCTATAGATCAGGAGGGATAATTTAAAAGTTATTGGACTACTGAAAGTCATGATAAAAAAAAAAGAACCTGGACAGCATCTTTCAAGAATTTATCAAGGAAAATTGCCCTGATATCCTAAAGGCAAAGGGTAAATTAGTCATTGAAAGAATCCACCAATCACCTGAAAGAGATCATATATTGAAAATGCCAAGGAATATTGTAGCCAAATTCCAGAAATATGAGGTCAGTGAGAAACCACTGCAAGCAGAGAGAAAGAAACAATTCAAATATTAAGGAGACAGTCAAAACTACACAGGACTTAGCATCTTCTATATTAAAGGATTGGAGGGCTTGGAATATGATATTCTGGAAGGCAAAGGAGCTTGGATTACAACTAAGAATCAACTAGGCAGCAAAGGTGAGCATAATCTTTCAGAGGAAAAGATGTACATCCAATGAAATGGGTGACTTTCAACCATTCCTGATGAAAAAAAAAAAAACAGAGCTGAATGGAAAAATTGACCTTCAAATATAGGACTCAGCAGAAGCATAAAAAGGCAAACAAAAGAAAAAAAAGTTATTCAATAGGGCTAAACTGTTTACATCCCTACATGGAAAGATGATACTTGAAACTCTTGAGAACTATGTCTTTATTAGGGCAGTTAGACGTGGTATACATAGACAAAAGATGTGGGTATAAGTTCACTTTGCTATTGAACCAGAATCAATTTGAAATATTTCCAGACACCATGTTTTCTTAACCAACTATCTACTTGTCCCAAAGTGTAATTCCCTTCTGTAATCTTCATTGTGGCTGATATAATAAATTGCCATGAAGAAATTACCAACTATGACCCTTAAGTTTTTGCTTTCCTGCTTAATATAGCAAAATCCATAACAAAATAGTAAAATTTGTAAAACATATATTCTTGCCAACAGTAATTTTTGTTGTTGTGCTCACATCAGTGAGTAAGAATAGGTAATGGTCATTAAATTAAATAAGTCTTTGGAGGTTTCCTATGATGTCTGTGAACCATGCCCTAGCAAGATAGCAGACTACTTCCTTCAGTAATATTGAGTGAAATTGCCAGTCCCTACCCATTACTTACCTCTTCTTCCTCTAATGATTCCTACATGTCAACAGTTCTGATGACCCCTTGGATTCCTTCATTTCCTATAAAAAGAGAATGTGTTTCCTCCTCAAAGTTTCAAGTTTCCTGATGTATAAGAAGAACTTCAAACCTATTATACAATTCTAAGTTATCCTCACCTAGAAAACAGGGAGATGTGGAATAGAAGACCTTGAACTCCCTTTTAGTCCTAGACTTCCATAATTATAAAAAATATACTCTATTGCACATACAGAGAAATGACTTAACAGGTCAGCAGTAAAAACATGATGGATATTAGATAATGCTGCCACTTGTGTTCACTAACATAAGGACTCCATAGCCAGATCCTGGTTCAGTCTAGAACTCAATGAGAGTAATGATGATCCACAAATAAATTATGGTGGACCAGGTCATAGTGTACTCCCAGGGTACCCTGCTATACCTTCTTTTGAGTGTTCAGGGGATGAAAAGATAGTTAACAATTTTATTAATATTATCTTTAGAGAGAACTGGAATCCTGAGCAAACTGGCATATCAGATGTGAAAGATTTTCAAAGCCTGTTGTAACAATGGAGATAAACTATTCTTCATAAGTTATATAAGTAAATGAAATGAGAACAACAGAAATCACTATGAGGCTTTTGCTGACTGGCTATGGTATATGGAAGTACACATACACACACACACACACACACACACACACACATATATATATATATATATATATATATATTTCCTTTTCCTTTTATTATAATCTTCAAATTCTAATGATTCTCAATATGCATACTAGGAAAAGTACTTCCATGTTTATTTTTTTCAACAAGTCACTTTTTTCTTTTTGGTCTTTCACTTCATAATCTGAAAAATGATGAAGTTGGACTATATGATCGGTTTGGTCCCTTCCAGCCTAGCCATTATGTAGAATTTATTCTGTGAAACATTTTATTTCACTTATTAGATAATCTTCACTACTACCTAGTTCATTAAGAATCACTCAGCATATTTTTAACAAGACTCATTCATTCAAAAGTACTAAAGAGAGAAAATAATCAATTGCAAAGCACATAGGAAGAGAATCACTTCTATGGTTTATAAAGAAAATTTACAAGGTAAATGTTTTACAATGTATCGTGCTATTTATGTATTCATTAACACAGTAAATGAAATGCAGGACACAAAAAGTCTTTCGGATTCAATGTTTTATATTTTCTTAGAACTCCTAACTTGTCCTTTTAAGATAAGGGAATCAAACATATAGGCACAACTAAGTATCCTGTAATGACCATAACTTGGATTGTAATTTGCTCCCAGCATGGCATATATAGAAAAGACATTTATTCATTTTAGTAAAAATACAGTACTTACTCCTTTAAAATAATTGTAGGTGAAATTTCTAAGAGTAAAATCAGAATTAAGTTAAAAATGCATATTACTAAGAAACTTGTTTTGGCATAAAGGAGAAAGATTGGCAAGAGAGAAGAAAGGGAACACCCTATTTATGAAAAAATTAAAAAAACGAGAAGTTGGGCTTGTTTGATTAAAAAAACTATCCATAAAAAACTTAGTAAAGAAATCAAGATTAGCACCATTTTTTTTGTAACTCCTAATCTCCAATGAAACAAATGGCAGTATATTTTGCTAATTCTTCTGAAAATGTATAGAAATGTTTCCAGAAATGTACAGTGAGAGATATATTATTGCTAGCCACCAAGTCTTATTCTCTTTGCTAAAAATGCTAAAGGAAGCTTAGAGGAGACAATGGAGGGAACTTGAGGGAGTGGAAAATTTTTCTCTGTGAGGAACAGGATGCTCTATAGATAAATAGATATGCATTGTGTATGTATATGCTTATGTTTGTGTACACATGAAAGTCTTTTGCGGGATTGTCCTAAAAGAAATGATCCCCTGCTCCCATGAAGATAAAATTTCTGCCTCACAAATCTCATGGGGGTGGTCTTTATGAACCTTGGGAATCATGGGCATGCAGTTTTATTTAGGCTGTGCCAAAGAACAATCAAAAAACCTTCCCATATATTAGATTTAACCATATAATGTATCTGTCTATTAATGTAAACCTTGGTAAAAAAAAAAAATAACCCATGAAAATTCAGCCAGGCAGAAATGCACTTTATGAGTTTAAAGCTCTGATTTCTCACCATTGCTCAGATTACATTTTTATCTTCTGTATTACTGCATGATAAAGAAAATCAAATGCATTCCCACTCACAGGGCTTTACCGCCAGCTCCTGATTGACAGTGGAAACTTTAGCATGAGATGGATGCTCATCTCCTACAATTCCCTCGGGTTTCATAGCCAGAGATATGTCTGCCAGCTAGGGCTTGACTCCACTGGTTCAACAAGGGTGACATAGTTTTCTATAGCTGGGTTTTCACAGTCTTCAGCACTACAAACAAACTGAAATTAACACTATTTGATTTTTGTCATTCTATTCACAAAATACTTTTTTTTTAATTAAGATACAATCTGTCTAAATAATGAATTAACTTATTTTCAAAGAAAAGTTCCACACTGTACCTTTGTCAAGGAAAGAAATGGGTAAGGGCAACCTATAAAAATACCAACAACAGTGATTTTTCAGAAAATCTATCTAATCTTGCTGACAAGCTAGTGATGATTACTCAGGGGATCATTTTCAGGTTTCCTCAGCATAATGAGCAGTTGTTTATAAAAAGCTTGTTTCCATGTAAAATTCAACATGTTTCTTCTGCCCTCCCTGTCAAATGAGGAAGGAGGAAGGAGCAGATTGCAGCTTGGGACTGGCCACTCTACTCTTCTCAGAGAAAGTTTACTAAGCCATAATTTTATCTACCTGCCAACCCCCTCAACTCCCTATAGTATGAATATAGGGGAAATAATGTTGCTCATACTACTTATAAATGTTACCCTTTTCTCAAAGCCCATCTGAATAAGACTATACATTGACAGGTAGCAAGGTGGCACAGTGGATAGAGCACAAGTCCTGGAGTCAAGATGACCTGAGTTCAAAAGTTGACCTTAGACACTTACTAGCTATATGACCCTAGGCAAGTGAATTAACCCTGTTTGCTTCAGATATAAATTTATAAATTTATAAAATGAGTTGGAGAAGAAAAGGCAAACCACTTTAGTATCTTTGCCATGAAAAAACCAAATGGGGTCATGAAGAGTCAGATATGATCAATTAACTAAACAACAACAGCAATTTCACTGGTAGAGACTGATTAATCAATATATGTTGGCTTGAAATAGAAGGGAGATGGTTATCTGACTTCTAACTTTGTAAAAAGAAGATAGATACTTTGAAATTCCCTTCATGTAAAGATTCTTTTTTTGTTTTGTTTTTTGGAGGGGGGAAGGCAGTGCAGTTGGGGGTAATTGATTTACCAAAGTTCACTCAACTAGTAATTGTTAACTGTCTGAGGCCGAATTTGAACTCAGGTCCTCCTGACTCCAGGACCGGTGTTCTATTCACTGCACCACCTAGCCACCTCTATGTAAAGATTCTTAAAGAGAGAAAAAGGCTAAGGGAAGAAACTTGAATGTAGAGAAGAGCTGCTATCTCCATCATGGCCCTATCTCTAGCATATAACACTAGAAATTTCAGGGAATTTCACCTCTGCATAAGATATTGGAATCTCTCTTGCCTGAACTTAAATATCTCACTTCCAGTGGGTAGACTTATCAACTGTGTATATTGCATGATATATTACTTCTAAATAATTTTGTTCAGATTCCTGTTTGCCATAAGACTGGATAAATGGATTTGCTTACTATTCGCTACATGTGATCATTGTGGAACTGGATTTTGATGGGTCATAAGGCAGAACTTTGATTTGTATTTTGGGGCACTGTTTTTCCATTAACAGTAGCAAGGAGTTCAGACTGAACATAAATATTATTTCCCCTAGACTTGTACTATAGGGAGCTGAGGGGGTTGGCAGACAGATAAAATTATAGCTGAGTAAACTTTCTCTGAGAAGAGTAGAGTGGCCAGTCCCAAGCTGCAATCTCCTCCTTCCTCATTTGACAGGCAGAGCAGAAGAAACTATAGAGGTATCTATTCATGCCTCCCTGAAAAAAAGTGATGATATTGAAAGAGTATTATCTCTCATCTTCCTTCATACTGGACTTTTTAAAAATTTAGCTTAAGATTGCTTGGGCTTATTTGTGACTGAATAAAAATAAATTATATACAGAGGACTTTGGAGTTCATAAAGTTTATTTCATACGAATTCCAATGCAATAAATAGTGAAACTTACTAATAGTTACTATTTGAGAGATAAGAAAACTGAGGTTTGGGGTGAGGTAAATAAGTTTTTAAGGGGCACATGAATTTGGAAGCATAAGTTCTGAAGCTTGAACTCAAGAAATTGAACTAACTCCAAGTCCATTATTTTTTCCCCATAAGGAAAAGATTATATATATAGAAATAATTTGTTGTCATATAAGAAATCATTCTAACTGTATAATAATAACTGATGTTTAATATAACATAATAAAAACTGATATTTATGTGGCATTTTATCTTTTCAAAGTATTTTACAAACACGTTACTTGAACCTCACAACAACACAGACATAGTTACTATATTTATTATTATCTATAGAGATGAAGGAACCACAAGCATGAACAGAGCATGGGCCATGTGAACAATCATGTCTTGCCCCTCTCTCTTATACACATCTTTGGAGGAAACTGAGACTGAGGATTCAAGTGACTTGCCCACATTCACACAGTAAGCATCAGAGACAAGATTTAAATGTGTCATTATGATACAGCATAGCACTACCCACTACTCCTCAATGCAACTGTGTAGAATGAGAATACATTTGCATTCTTCTCCTTTTTCTCTTAGTTATTTCAATCAACCAAGTTACTTTGCAGCTAACACTATTTCAACATGGGCTATTATAGTTTTACACATAGTGAAATTACAATCAAAGTCAGAGATCACAGACCCTCAATAAATGCATTTGAAAGATTTATTTTTAACTGTGACCCAAATAATGACTCAATAAAGATAGCATTGGGGCGGTTAGGTGCCTCAGTGAATAGAGTTCTGACCCTGGAGTCTGGAGGACCTGAGTTCAAATCCGGCCTCAGACACTTAACACTAGTCATGTGACCTTGGGAAAGTCACTCCCCTCCAAAAAGAAAACAAAAGAAAAAGATTAAAAAAAAAAAAAAAAACCAAAAAAAAAAAAAACCCCCCCCCCCAAAATGAAAGAACACACTGACAAAACTATACTATCTTTTCAGTTGCAATGGGACAGATGTTGGAATTGACAGAGTGAAAAATCTAGGTGTTTGTTAATTATCAACAAGATTAAATCATTCTAAAAGGGCTCCTATTTAACAACAGGACACACCAGTACTTAGACCAGTGATGGACACATTCAAAATCAAATTCCCACTCTAGGATAAAACAGTGATGACAGATATGAAGCAATTTTACACACAACCTATTAGTTGTTTTTTTTTTTTTTAAGAAGAATTTCACAAAACATAGACATCATTCAGTCTCATGTATGCGTGGACAAGAGGAGAACTCAAGGAGCTAAATCACCATTAATAGAATAATGTAACATGAAGTCAGAACTCAGTGCAGTTGATAATTCTACCATTTTTTATCCCTGTGACTTTGGGAAAGTCACTTAAACTGTCTCAGATCCAGTTTCAATATTTCATAAGTATATTTTAAGGACAGAACAAAGTAATATATGCGAATGTACTTGCTGCCATCAAGGTCATATGGATATTATAATTCTTCTAGCTATTGTCATTGTGTTGCTTTTGATGGTACCATGGGAAGACTTAGATTTAAATAGACTGAATACAAGTTTTATCTTGACATTTCTAACTGAATAAATGTATTGGCATAGATATTCATTGTGTCACTCAGTCAACAAGTTGACTCATTTTCTATAGACTCAATGTAATCACCTTCAATACAACTTCAGTAGCAGGTAGAACAAAAAAAAAGAGTTTATGTACCTCATTCTATTCCTATATGTTTTAATTTATTATTTCATTATTTCTACCATGATCATTTTCTTCATCACTAGTAGTAGGGGTAGGGGTGCTGGCAGTGGTGGTGGTAATACACCTAAAATAATATTTTAATATTTATATGCTTTTGAAATGAAGTTTCAAACACTCATAATAGGGCAAGGAAAATTGATTTGAGGAATTGGTTTAATATTGTTGATAGACTTAATTCATAGAAAAAAATATTGATAAATGAGATGACCTCTTATCAGAGGTAAAATTATTTATCCAATACCAAATTAATTCAATTATCACTGGCAAATGACTGTTTTTAAGCAGGCTAAATCAATTATAATTCATACATAGTAAGTGCTTGATAATTGCTAATGAATGGTCTAAATGATGACTGTGCTGGGCATTATGGGGGATAGAGAAGTATAGGATGTGGACCTCAATGAGTTTGCTGAAGAAATGAAACAAATACACATAAAAATTAACAAAGATAGGGAGAAACCATATAATCAAGTAGTATGGGAGTTCAAAGAAGAAATAAATGATGAATGTAATTAATAGTTTTTTTTAAATTTCATGAAAGAAGCTAGACTTAAAGCGAAGTCTTAAAGGTTGAATAGTCTATGCTTAGAGTCTATAGCACATAATTTAATAATTATATATTTGGCATTGTTATCTAATTAATTCAAAGGAGGATTTCAAATTCAACAGATATTTATTGAGTGCTCAATAAATACTGGTCATATACTATTGTTTAGAGAGCCTAGAATAAACAAATTTATTGAAGATTTCCCCAAGTTGGAGGATAAGCCATTGTGTATAAGGTTATGGCAAATCAGTTCCCTTTTTCTCTCATACTGCATACAATTAGGACAAGCAGGTAAAGGCAACTAATGAGCATCTCTTTGATAATATAAACAGAGGTATAAGACCTCTGAAAATTGGGTTTGATAAAGTAGAAGGCTAGGGCAGCCTCAGGAGGTCTCATACTGAAGCTGCAGGAGCCTATTCAAAGTCACTTCTAATTAGCACTCTGGGAGGATGACAGATTTTTGAATAAGTTAAATGAGGATTAATCACAGTTTGAGTTAGTCAGAAAGGAGCCAGCTGTGATATTTAAACATATTTCAAAAGTTCTGCAATTCTATCATTTGGTATTTGCTACATTGAAACAGAACACATCCCTTCTGCTCATTAGTAGATAGTCTTCAGGAATTATTGTGGTCCAAAATGATACTCACGTGGTGAATGACCTGCTAGTCATGGCCTTTTGGAGATTAGCTACTATGCTCCCTGGCTAACAGGCATGATGTCTGCAGCTGGGCCGGTACCAGAAGCCTCCCCAGGCTGCCAAGACCTGAGAGAAGATTCATTATAGTAGGTAATCTTCATGACATAATGAGGCATGGAAGAGGATGCCTAGAGCCAGGAAAAAAATGCATACATATCTATACATATACATACAAATATGTATGTGTATGTATGCATTATTTTGAAGTTCATTTCAAATTGTAAGCCTTCTTAAAACTAACAAGTCAAAGCAATTAGTCTATAATCAATATCTACCTGTTTTATTTTAATGAAATTTAAATTTTTGTTTTCTTTTGTTTTATGAAAAAAGGACAGCAAAGCAGCAGAGTGGCAGGACTGAGTTTGTCTACCAGAGGTGGGGAACCTGTGATCTGGAGGCCACATGTGGTCCTGTAGGTCCCCAAGGGTTCCCCTTTGACTGAGTCCAAACATTGCAGAACAAATACCTTGAGACCTCAGGCTCCCCATCCCTGGTGGCCACTCTGTAAGACAACTCTGCAAACCTGGGTGAATTCCAGGACCTAGTCAGTGCGGTGGATAGAGCAATAGGCATGGTATCGGGAAGACTTGAGTTCAAATCCCACCTGAGACACTAGCTGTGTTCACTGGGAAAGCCACATAACCCTGTTCCTCATCTGTGGAATGAGTTAGGGAAGGAAATGGTAAATGACTCCAATATCTCTTCCAAAAAAATCCTAAATGAGGTTGCAAAGAGTTGAACATGACTGAACTGACTGAGATCAAGTGTGGTTATAGGCGGGAGACTGGAAAGCAGCATTGCCATTGCGTGGCAACTATCAGAATCGCGAGCATAAAGTACTGAGAGGAGCTCTGTCTTTTAACCACTGTGATCTTAATCACATTCCCAACCTGGGACCACCTCCCAATTTCATTATTTCCATTACAAGAACTATCATTCATAAATCCATCCACACTCAGATCCTTAAGTGATTTTCTTCTTTTCTTATCTCTTACTGAAAACCGACAAATCTGATCCGTTCTTCTTTTATCCAGTCTTTCCTCTCCATTGCCACTACCACCACAAAAAGAGAATAGGATTGAAAACTGGAAAACACCTTGCAAGTCAGGACATCTTATAGCCATCTTACAGATGAGAAAACTGATGTCCAGGTAGGTTGTGACTTGTCTGCTTTCACAAACTTACTGAGAATCAAAGCCATTACTTAAACTTATTCACCATAGCTCCCAAAGCAGTTCTCTCTCAATTATGCAAGTGTTTCAGGATTTCTTCACTTATGACTGGACTACTAAAATTTTTTCTTGCTTTAATGAGCTCCCTCTGAGTGAGGATCTTCTTTTTCCTTTGTCTGAATTCCTAGTACTTGCCACAATGCTTGCCACATAGTAGGTTTTTAATAAATGTTTGTTGACTGAGTAAAACAAGGATTCAAATAGAAGTCAAGAGGCTTGGGTTTGAATCATTCCTCTACCATTAATTATCAATATAATCTCATGCAAGACACTTCACTTTTCATTACTTCAATTTCTTTTTATCTTAAACAAGAGTAGATATTAGAGTAGATACATTCTAAGATCTCTTTGATTTCTCATGCTCTAGATTTGTGTGTTTTCCCTACCTCTAGTCTCAACCCTACAAAACCTCACATAATATGCTCCTTTTCTTGTGGCTTCTCACAAATCCTTCCTGAAGGTGTAGCCATCCTAGTATCACAGGCAGGCATCTCAGAGATATGTAAATTCCATGTAAAATGACCCAAATCAGACTCTGGCTAAGATGTTATGCTTTGTTTTTCTAGGGTCATGACTAAGTACTCTGAAGTTACCACTCTCACAGAGATCAGTTATGACTACCAAGAAGGAATGAAAAGCCCCACAGCCAAGGTCAGGTAGAGGGCCAAAGACTGTCTATCAGGATGGTTTATCATAAGACAGAGGCTCAGAATCCAGGGAATGAGAGGCTCAAAGTCAGTGAAAAGAGTCCTCAGACCTTTGAGTAATAAGCTGAAATCTTTAGAATGGTGAAATCACACCTATACTTCAGGAAACTCATTTTGGAAGCCGAGTGAAGGATAGATTGAAGAATAAAGAGAAACTTGAGGCAGACTGTATAATTAGCATGTTCTTGCAATAATCCAGGTATGAAGAGATAAGGTGATAAAGCCTTCCATATTTCCATTCTTCAAAAAACTGCCTCATATCTCACTTAAAAATTTGTTTTATACAGCTCTCATGGAATTGTCACATTAGCTGTCAGTTCTCTATGAATGTGTGATATATGTCTACAAGATTATCAGCTGTCCATAAGGATAAGAACTATGTCTCTGAGCAATATGCACACTGTAAAATGCTAATAAATGTTTGTTAATTTGAACTCTAGGTTTTATTTGGAAAGTTATATTATACACTCCTGGAAAGCAGGAAATCTGTACTACCTCTTTTTTGTGCTTCCCTCATACCTAGCACAGGGTGATATATATTCAAGAATGTTGTATTCAATACTTGATGAGTGGATGAAGAAGAATTTTCAATGAGTTCCTGCTGACATTTTCCCAAATATTCAGAAAACAGTGATAGGATGAGTAAATATAATGTCCAGAAATATTCCATGTAAGGAAATATCACGTATGGGTACATTTAACAAGGACCTGATGCATAAATGCCACAGTTCAGAAAACATGAGCTGCTGTACTATCTATGGGCCTTTGGCGGTAGCTTTAGATGTTGAGAACATGAATGCTGTACTATCTATGGGACTTTGGCGGTAGCTTTAGATGTGGAGAACATGAATGCTGTATCTAATGTTCACTTGTTTCAGTCAATTTCTTTGTCCAGGAGGAAATGAAGTATGAATTGGTTTCTCTCAAAATCAAGTAATGGATAAATGTAGATTAGGCATTGTCCAAAAATTAAAATTCTGCCTCATAGAGGAACATTGCAATAATCAGTCTTTTATTCTATAGAAACAGTAGATTTATATAGACCAAGATACTGGTAAGCACAACCTTCAGATTACCTATGTTTGTATTCTTTATATTAACTTTAAAAAAATTCCTAACATTCACCATGAGACCAAGAGCCATCCCCTCCCCCACCCCCCATCCAGAAAAAGGCAACTTCTTTAAGATTTTTCCTTCAAGGTAAAATCGGTGGGAGAAGGAGTAGAGGGTGATAGAAAACATTTTTTTTTATCTTAAAGCCCCATATAGATTCAACCTTTCAATGGACTTGCAGCCCTAGCAATTAGAAGATTCTCTCTATGATGAAAAGCATCCAGCCTCACCTAGCTCTCCATACTCATTCAATTAATCAACCATTGAACTAGCATTTATCAAGTGCCTCCTATATACAAGGCACCATGCTAGGCACTGAGGATAGGTTTCGGCCTTCAAGAAGCTTGCCTTCTATTCTGAGAATCAATTTCACATACCCATATGATACAGTGCTCCTCAAAAGTAATCAATTCACCACCTTGGAGTTTCAGGGCACAGGATGTTCTGGTCAATTCAGACTAAGTTGACCAAATAGTATTCTTTCTCAAAAGAGACCCCTCTAGAGAAATTGAAGTTTCAACTGCATACTAATCCTGAGAGGAAAATGATAAATCTGCAGTGCATTATCAATTTAGGAATAGAGATGTTTATAAATACCTCTCCTTATCCAGCACAATGCTTTACTCAAACAAGTTAGTGCTGAATAACAACTTTGGTCCAGGTTGTGATTTTCCTAAGGACTGTATTTCCACAGAAAGCAGTCACACAAGTGGGAGAGTACTTAGTTTGCCCTGTTGTTAGCTGGGTGATTGACTGCCCCTAAAAACTGCCTAGTGACTGGGCATTATGGGAGTTTACCCTGACTGCCTGATGGTGGTAATTAGACCCTGGGAATACTTGATTAAGCTTGGTGAAAAATCATAGATCAATGCTAGTAGCCATGTGAAATTCTGAAAAGGTAAACAGAAACATATTCATCACAGGTAGGTGAGAACAGAGTTTCTAAAGCAGACCAGCTAGGGTTGAGGATTTTCATTTCATTTCTGGAAAATATGCACAGTTCATTTATCATGTTTTTTTTTTTCATTAAATGGCTTTTCAAGACGCCAAAGGCTTTTTATTCCAAGGTTACTTGCAGTGTTTTCCTACTATTTTGCATAAGCAAACCTCCAAGGGATTCATTTAAGCACATTATTTCTCACTTGATGTCATTTCTTAGAGTAAGAAGAATGAAAAACATCCTAGATTTTGATTGACATTTCACAAAGATGACACTTACTATGCTATATGTGTATTCTAGGCTTGCAGGATGTTTGTTGCCACATGTATTGAATGCTTCAGATTTACAGAAAAAAAAATGGCAAAGCTCAATTACCCAGAAGAGATTTAATGTTCCATCTCATAGCTTTGGGGATTATATATCACATGATTATGTCATAAGTTCCCTATTAACAGGATTTTCTGCATTTATACCCTTGCTTACCACAAAAATGGGAAAGTCCCTCAAATGAAAATCACCTTTGCTTTCATAATTCCCTAGCTATATAAAAATAGCAAATGTGTGTGTGTGTGTGTGTGTATACTTGCTAATTACATTGAATGTTTTCTGACTGATTGAAAAATATCCAAGGATTTGGAGAGTCATGGCCAGTATCTCCTTTAGTATAAATGAAGGAATCCACTATGCAATCAAACTTGGGTGGTCTTATAGGTTGAAATAATTGGTTAATCATCAAATTATACTTCGTGTTAAATTAATCCAATTACCCAGGACCTATCTACTACTATTTCACCTAAACATTCCAAGAAAGAAAAAGACAATGAGAAGAAAAGGTCAAAGAGATATAGAAAAAAAAAAAAAAGATTCACAGCTACACTTATGAAGAGGCACATTGAACAATGATATACACAGAAAAAGAGACAGAATGAGATGAAGTGATTGAGCCATCCATGTGTGTAGATCCTCATGGAATAGCGTTGTCATCTTGTGGGTACTCCAGGTTTTTTCTAATATTTTTTAAAGTAGTGTTGCGTTTTTGAAACAATAGGCATATATGTAGGATTTTAGCTGTTGCCCTGTAGTTTAAGTTAAATTGATGGCTGGATTTCATTCATTCCTGAACTTGGTCAAATTTAATCAAAATTTGAAAATTTGCAAAAGCTCATCTGATTCATAAGCCTAAGGTATAATTACTTCCATTTCATGGTTAAGGAACTGAAGTTCTTCTAAAAGCTTAACTAATGTGCCCTCTGTCATATCATTAGTTAGTTTCTGAAGTGGAATTTAAACCAAAATTTTCCTGATTCTTCTTCTATGTTATGGGGAAGGGAATTTAAGATCTTCCCTGCCCCTAGGCCCTTTGATAGGCTTAAATTTACCTGGAGCCTGTGGTGGGAGGCTTGGTTTTCAAGAATGCCCACACCTTGGTGCTCTGTGTTTGGGCAGTGAGTCAAGAGGGTTGTGACATTCTCTGAGACAGGAAAAGGATATATATATATATACTCTGATGTGAGGCCTTGTTTGGGGGCTCACTTTGAGAAGTGTTGTGTGATTTGACCAGACAAGATGCTGGGCATCTGTTGAGACCCCTGGCTTTGAAAACCCAAATGTTGTTGCTTCCCTCTCTGGTAACTGACTAGGTATGGATGTAGTGGTCAAGACAGTTGGGAGCCTGTCTGCTGATCTGTCTCTCTGTCTGTTTGTAACTTCTGCTTGTAACTTCTGTATTCCCTGAAGTTTGGGGTGCTGACCTATTCCCTCTGAACTAGTAAATGACATATGTTTGATTAAAGCAAGATTTTAACCCATTTTGAGTTGCTTTCCTTTAGAAAAGCAGATCTAAGAACCTGTGTTGGCAGCCATCCTGGGGATGCTAGGGTGCTTGCTGCTACATTCTAACATGCTGTCCAGTGTGCCATACAGTGGTGAGATTGAGATCAATGTTATTACAGAATCACAATGTTTTTGAATTGGAAGAGACCTCAGTAGGCATTTGTTACAAATCATAACTTTAAAAGAATCCCTGCTATAACATATCTGACAAGTGGACATCCACTCTTAGTTTAAAGATCAGTGATAAAGGGAAACTCACAAATTCCAAATTGTGTCTATTCGATGGCCCTATTTCTTAGGAAACTGCCTGCAACCTGAAAGGCTTCTCTGCAGTATATGTATATAGATAATCAGTACTGTATTTATTGAATTAAATAAAATGGATTTTAAACAACATAAAGTTCTTATAAGTTTTAAAAATATTTAGAAATTTAACAAATTCATTTTGCAGTGTGACCAACTGTGACCTAAGATAAAGACTCCTATTTTCTTAGTTATTATTCATTGGTCATGGAATTTTAGAATGAGAGCTTTAAGGGACCTTAGAGGTCATCTCGTCTATTTTCCTCCAAAGTTACTTGAATTGTCAAGTCACACTACTGTTTTTGTGCTTTACTAAAACCAATAACAGAAATCATCATCTAGCCATGTCTCTCTAATTCTTGTACTTGTAAATATTTATTTGGATGCAAAACTATCTTTAATTCAATTTTATCAACATAGCTAGTATTTAAAGAGAGTTTTATACTTTGAAAATCACCATATTTAAAATTCGCATGTCTCATTCTGTAATCTAAGTCTAACTTGCTTCATAATTGATTGTCTAGAATCATGGGTGGCCATTTTATAGATCACAGTCCTTACTTGAAAAGTTACTTCATTTTATTGTGTTGTTGTCATTGTATAAATTGATCTCCTTGTTCTGCTTATATCATTCTTCATCAGGTTATAAAACTCATCAAAATGTTTATTTTATACTATTGATATTATATTTAAAATTGTTTTTATTGTTCTTCATTCTTCAGGATTTTTAGGTCTTTTCAAAATAATTTTTTTGAGTATATTGTATTCTATCACATTCTTATACCACAATGTGTTGTTTCCCCACAAATGGACTTTTTGTCTTGCCATTGAAATCTGATGACTGGAGAAGAGAGTAAGCTGATGATTTTATATGTCTCTACCTCATTTTAATCCAATATTGGTGCAAGTCAAGAGATCACAGTCATGATGTCATTGACTGTCTTCTAGAAGGAAGCATGAACAACAATAACTACATTGTCTACATAAAAAGAACTACTTTAAATATATTTGCATATATAGGACTTTCCTTTTTATCTCTCTTGGTTATAGGCCCAGCAGTGGCACAGCTAAAGCAAAGATAAGGCATATTTAGCAGTTTTTTTGGATATAATACTAAATTGCTTTCCAAAATGCCTATACCCCTTCAAAGATCTACTATGGGCATCAATGAGAATTTTTTTTCATAGACCCTGTCCACGAAATGTCTGCAATGAGGAATCTCAAAATGTCTTTGATTTGCATTTCTCTGGTTACAATGGATTTTGCTATATTTTTTTTAATATGGATAAACCTAGTCTGAGTTTCTTCATTTGAAAATTATCTGTTCATTTCCTTAGACCACTTAAAAATTGGGGAATGGTGCTTATTCTTAAAAACTTGAATATTTTCTTATGTATCATAGAATTAAGGCCTTCAGAGAGTCTTGATGAAAAGAGCTTGTCCCAATTATTTTTTTCCTATTTTAATCTTGGAATTATTGGATTTGTTTATGCAAAAATATATTCATTTATTTAATAAAAATTATTTATTTTAGCATCTATATAATTTGTTTGGTTATGAACTTTTCTACTATCCATAGGTCTGATAGGTAACTTTTTCCACGTTACTCTACTGTTTATGATATGACCTTTCATATCAAGTCGCATATACATTTGAAGTTTATCTTGGTATAAAGTTGATCTATAACTCATTTATTCTGTACTGTTGTCCAATTTTCTCCATAGTTTTTATCAGATAATGAGTCTTTATCCCAATAACTGGGGTCTTTGTGTTTGTTGTATACCTAATATTTCTATCTATTGATATCTCTGTTTTCCATCTAGTACCAAACTGGTCTCATAATTACTGTGTTGTAGTAAACTTTGTGATCTGATACTGGCCCCCTTCTCATTTTTTTAATTATTTGGTTTGAGCTTTTTAATCATTTTTCCCCTTTCATATGAATTTCATTATTATATTTGTAGTTCTATGAAGTAATGGACTCAGTTTGATTGGCATGAACAATTAATATTTTGCCAATTTTTAATCTGTTCTTATTTCTCAAAATACTGATTTTTAGTTTTATTGACATAGTTATTTGTGTATCTTAGAAGGTGGATTCAAATATTTTATATAATTTGATAGTTATTTTAAATGAAGTTTCCTTTTTTATCTTTTGCTATAGTTTTCTGAAGTTATTAAATGTTTCAATTTATTTTAGTTGATTAACTAGGGCTTTCAAAATATGTCTTTGAGAAGGAGTCAAGATTGCTGAGTAGCTCCCCTGAGCTCTCCCCCACAAACCCCTCCAAATACCTTAAAAAATGACTCTAAACAAATTCTAGAGAAGCAAAACCCACCAAAAGATGGAGTGAAACAAATTTCCAGATGAAGACAACTTGGAAATTTGACAGGAAAGGTCTGTTGCACCAGGGTTAGAGAAGAGTACAGATTTCACCAGCACAGACTAGCAAACCTCAGCAAACTAGGAGTAGGCCTCAGGCAACTGAATCACTGACCACAGTGGTGATTTCCAGAGCTCTCAGCCCCCCGATGCCAAAGACAACATAGAATGTCAGTAAGAAAGGTCTCCTGCACCTAGGTAAGAGTGGAGGGCAGTCCAGTGCAGGCTGCACCAGCATAGCCCTGGTCCCAGCAAAGTAGGATCAGAACTTGGGAGTGATTGAATCAGCAGGAGCAGCTGCTGCTTCTGGAGCTTTCAGGCCATAGACAGTAAGTGGGTTGAACAACTGTTCAGAAGAAGATGACAGGGCTCTCTTTGTTTTGCCCATACTCAGATCCAGGTCACAGTCCTGGGGTGAGGACAAGAACTAATATAGCAGAGATTGTAGCAACAATAAAGAGAGGACCTTCCTCACAGTTCCAGAAATTGAAACAATTCATTTATCACTGCAGAAAGAGATCACAAAATGAAAACTGCCAGGAGTATCATAGCCAAATTCCAGAGTTCCCAGGTCAAAGAGAAAATGTCACAACCAACTAGAAAGAAACAATTCAAGTATCGCGGAGCTACAGGATGATAACACAAGATTCAGCGGTTTCTATATGTAAGGATTGGAGGGCTTGGCATACAATATTTCAGAGGACAAAGGAGCTAGGATTACAACCAAGAATCACCTACCCAAAAAAACTGACTATAATCCTTCAGGGGGAAACATGTAGATAGAGGAATTTCAAGCATTTTTTATGAGAAGAAAAGAGCTTAATAGAAAATTTGTTTTTTAAATACAAGACTCAAGAGAGCATTAAAAGGTAAACAGGAAAGGGAAATCATAAGGGGCTTAATAATTTTAAGCTTTTTACATTCCAACATGGGAAGATGATACTTGTAACTCATAAAAATGTCTTTTATTTCTTTGAAATTATCTTTAAAAAAATTTTGATACTGATAATTTGTTTTTTCTCTTTTTAAATTAAATCAGTTAGTGCTTTGTCTTTTAATTTTTCTCCATTTTCCTAGTTTTATTTAGTTAAATGTGTTTTTATATTTTGTTAAACTTTTATTGTCAAAATTACTAAACTGATGTGTAATTTTTAAAAATTGTTGGTTTTCTAGTTTATTTTATCTTGGTTTTTTTTTTTTTTATTTTTTAAACTTATTGATTTTTTTTTTTTTTTTTTTTTTTTTTTTTTTTTTTTTTGCATTCTAGACTCATTGAACTGTTATTTCTCTCTCACTCTTTCTTTTATTTTTTTAAATACGTTTGAGAGAGAAAAATTTTCACCTAAGGACTGGTTGGGCTACATACAAAAAATGTTGTGATCTTGTCTTATTTTTGCCACTACCTTCAATGAAATAATCAATTAATCCAACAACTTGTTCTTCAACTTATCAGTTTTTTAGAAAAATTTATTTGATCTCCAATTGATTTTTTAGTACTTTATTCCCTCTGGGATCTTTTATTTAATATAATTTTATTGTATTGTGTTCAATAAAAGATGTATCCAATATTTCTGTTTTTCTTCACTTATTTGTTAAAATTTTAAGTCCTAAGACATGATCAATTTTTTAAATGTGTCCTGTACAGCTGAAAATTTTGGATGTTCTGTTCTATTCCCATTCAATAATCAGAAGAAATTTATCATATCTTTTCCTAAAATTTTTTTCAGTTCTTTAACTTCTTTTTTGTTTACTTTTATAAGATTTATCTAAGGCTAAAAGTGGTTCCTTGAAATATCTTATTATTATAGTTTTGCTATCTGTTTCTCCTTGCAATTCAATTAGTCCCTTTAAGTTCTGTGCTTAAATGTTAAGAACTGGAATTAATTCATTGTTTTTTTTACCTTTCAGAAAAATGCAAGATTCTCATTTATTTATTTTAATTAAAACTATTTTTCCTGTTATTTCATTTGAAATCATTATTACTACTACTTTTTTTTTATTCTGTGGAGAGTTAATAGAGATGACTTAAAGGATTTAATATATATATATATTAATTATATGAGTCTTTACACTATAAATGTGACTTTTATAAATAAAACATTATTGGATTTTACTTTCTAATCTAATCAACCTTCTATTTTATGTGAGTTCCATACATTCACTTTTTTTTTTTTAAGCAATAGGGGTTAAGTACCTTGCTCAAGGTTACATGGCCAGTTATTTCTGGGTGTGGTGCTGAGTATCTGAGCCTGTATTTGATCCAGGTCATCCTGACACTGGAGCCAGTGCTCTTACTCACTGAGCCACTTGGCTGCCCCACATTCACTTTTCTTTATTTTCGTAAGGCAATAAGGGTTAAATGACTTGCCCAGGGTCACACAACTAGAAGTTTTAAGTGTCTGAGGCCAAATTTGAACTCAGGTCCTCCTGATGCCAGGGCCAGTGCTTTATCCACTGTGCCACCTTGCTGTCCCAATCTAAATGATTTTAAAATTATGTTAGTTCATGGTATATTTCCCTTGTTCTTTTATAACTTTTTCTTCTTTATGCTTCTAATTTACTCTTTATTTTAAGCTCTTACTCTTGTCTTTATTTTTCTTAAAGCTGCTCTTCACTATCCCTTCTCCACGTTTAAGGTTCCTTTCTTTATAACTAATCCCTCTCTGAATCTATCCAAACACTTAACTTAGCACGGTGTCTGGAATGTAGTAATTATATAAATATCATTATCATTGTCCTCACCATGGTTACTATTATTCGTACTTCCCTTTCCTTTCTTCCTCTTCCTGTTTGTATCTTTGTAGTGTTGAATGCAGTCCTACACCGATCTGTATGTGTATGTGCATTTATGTGTATTCTGTCCTCTTTTTATGAGTTAAAGGAAAGTAATAGTCAAGTGACACCCACTCTATTCACTCCTTCCATGATGGTGGGAAGGAATTCTTCCCACATTACTTCTGCATTTATATCTCCCATTCCTTTTTCTAACAATGTATACTTTCCGCTCCCCTTTTCTTTTTTGTCTTAAAGAATCAATACATAATAAAATAATTTTTGATCTGAGGTATCATTTGACTACATCTAGGATGCCTAATGATAGTAGATTTCCAAAGGAACTTTTTATTATTTAAAATAATAAAAGTTCAAAATATATTTTTTAATTATTTTAAATCTTATTTCATTGATTTAAATTTAGCTCGACATTTTAGTGTTTGAATATTATATTATGCTCTCTAATGTATTAGTTATTCTTCCACGCTTACACCTTAATTCTTGCTATTGACATATTATGGGCAAGTCGAATATCTCTGGGCATAAAAAGTAAAATACAAATAATAATACCAATGAAACCCAAATGAAAAGGTTGTGAAGATAAAGCAAAAGAATTTGGTTAAGGTAAAAGTGCTAATAAATATCAATTATTGTTTTTTTCTAGGAAATTAAGTCATTAATTGGCTTATTGTTTAAAGATTTTTTTCTTCTTTCCTTTTATAAAGATTAGAGCAATATTTACCTCTCTGTGTTCCAGTACTACCAACCACACTCCTCACAGTTGCTTTGTTCTTGCTTTGGAAAATATCACTAAAATTAACTCAGCATTCACATCCACCAGTTCTTTGAGTAGTTTGGGATACTATTTGTCTGGGCCTGTTTCATAAGACACTGAGAGAAGTTAGGTGTATAAATATTTACCTTAGGTGAAACAGGTCACTAGTTTCTCTCCTGTCTCCTTTTGCCTTATCCTCTATACTCACCTGAAAGGACAAAAAATATAAAGGACCTATAATGGACAAAAATGGCAAAATTAAAATAGGGGAGAATAATTCACTTTAATTATACATATAAATAAGTTTGAATTTTGTTTTTAAAAACATTAATAGTCAGATGTACTTATTATTATTTTTAAAAGCTATTTTGTTTTATTTTCAGTTCCAAATTCTTTCCCTTTCCCCTGTGTAGATTATTCTTGGTTGTAATCCTGTATCTTTTGTTCTCTGGGATATCATACTCAAATCCCTCTTTTCCTTTATATTATTGATTGTTAAATGTTATATGATAGAGTTCCAATGTAATTCTTTCTGGCTATTTGTTGTATATTATTCCTGACCTGGGAGATTTGCATTTTGATTCTAATATTACTGAAAGTATTCTTTTGGGGCTTTCTTTCAGAAAGGTACTGATGGATTCTTTCAATTTCTACTCTGTCTTTTGGTCTAAGATATCTGGGAAGTTTTACTTGATCATTTTTCAAGTATGATTATAAGTTCTTTTTGGGTGGGTGGGGGCTTTATTGTTTACAGGCAATCCAATAGTTATTGAATTTTTTTGGGGGGGGAGAACAAGAGGAAGGGGATTTGACATTTAATAACTGCTTTCCAAATGCTAAGCCCTGGGGGTAATTGTAGACATAGGAGGTGGAGAGGTGTTTAGAGCTGGTAGCACAGATCCCATTCAGAATAGCAAAATATTGCATTAAAAATTTGGGGATCAGTCTACCAAATACTACAAGACACTTGTACAGATTCAGTGACAAAGTTATCCTTAAAGAAATAAAGAACACGTTTAATATTTGAAAGGTTAAAAAGAAAAATATTTTCTCTCCTCAATCTATGTCCAGGTCAGTTGTTGTGAGATACTTCATTTTTTCTTCTATATTTCTTCAATAAAATTTTGTACTCCTTTATACAGCTTTTAATTCTTTTTTTTCATATCTTTCATTCATTAAACATAAGAGTAAAAATGAATTCTATAATTCTGGCATATATGCATGTAAACTCTCGATCCCATCTACAACATTCTCACTCTACACTAGAGGAAAAAATGCCATGGGAAATAATGAATATCCATAAAATATTCAATTGTTAGCAATCAGAAAGAACAAACACTTCAAAAATAATTTAATACTCTCACTGATAATAAAAAATGTCTGCCTTAGGCCCACCTCAGTGCATACTGGAGATATACTTGGTGGGGGGAAGAAAAAAAACAAGGTTAAGTCCCACTCAGAAATATTGGGAGATAACATGAAACTTCTCATCATCAATAGATCAGGTCTATGGTATGGTTTGCAGTAAATCATCTCTTCTCAGAATGGAACATAAATGATGCTCTGTTGGATAAAGTCATTGACCAAATAGTTTATTCTCATACAGCAATATAATAATCAGCATGATATTGCTGCTGTGAGGAAATCAGCAAAGTCCCTCTTAGGGAATCACTAAAATGTAAAACCATTACAAGGAGACTTGCATTTTCAAGATAAATTTAGAGTAGTTTTAGAATCATTGGAGTGTTTGTAGAAAATTTACAGGTTATTGCTAATTATATATCTCAGTAGGGAGTTATGCTTGTTGTAGTTCATTTAAATTACCCACATAGTCCTTCATGGTACTTTATCAAAACAAGCTGTTAATTAGCAACCACTCCTTTCTTTCTTTTAACAAGGAGCAAATCTCCCACTTCACTCACCAAGGTATATTACACATATTCCCCCTCAATTTGATAACAAAAACTCAAAAAATATTTCTCCCCCTGCATCCTCTCTCCCACATGGTTTATTTTTCTCCTCCAAAACAGCAGCCACAAAGGCAGTAGAAACTTCTTGAGATGGACAAAACTTTGTCTGTGCTACAATTGTGGGAAGGGGGAGAAGAATATTCAAGTGGGGTGAGAGAGATTTTCATGAAATCTTTATTTCTTAAGTTAGAAGGAACATTAGAGCTGATGTAATAGACCCTGCACCCAAAACAATTTAAGGACCAAACATAACATTTTGTTTTCCAACTCTGGTGTAATTATAATGCAACTTTGCTTACATTGCATTTGTTTATATTTGTGTTCCCACGACCATGAGAATACTTCCTACAATATGGATCTTAGGGCATGTCGATTGAATCTCAGGATAACTGGGGTTCTAGTTTCGATTCTGGTTATGGTTCACTTCTCCCCATCTAAAATAACGAGTCAAAGTTTCTCCTTATGATCTCTGAATCCCCTTTATCAGGTACATCTGACCCCCAATCCTAACACAAATATGGAAACATACACACCTAGAAACACACACATACACACACAAACACACCACATCATTTCACATAGTAGTTGGAGTAACTTGGTGGCAATTGTAGATAGATGATGGTATTTGTAATCAGGAACACCTGACTTTGAATCTTGCCTCAGACTCTTATTAAGTGTGTGACTTTGGGCAAGCAACAAACTCTCAGTCTTATTTTGCTCATCTGTAAAATGGAAATAACAATAGCACCAACCTCTTAAGGTTGTTGTGAAACTCAAGTGAAATAATATTCTATTACACATTTAAAATAATAACTATTATTAAGAGGATTATAAAAATATTGTTTCTTTCTACAGTCTGTAGATTTCCATGCTTTCTGTAGGTGACATAATCACATTATACAGGGTGTTCCAAAAATCTTTACTAACCTAAAACTGCACTAAGACTTTTGAGACATGGTATATAATAAATATGCTAATAAGATGCCTTATTTAACCTGGGGGAAACTTTCCAGCTATTTAATAATGAATAGAATGTTATGAGTAATGGGGTCACAAACATGTGCAGATCCCCTTATTTTGCTAAAATGGAATATCCATATAAAAGACAGTATGGAGCCCCTTTTGGAAGAATTGTGGTGAAGGGAGCATGCATGGACATTTTTATCCTGTTTACAGTTGTCCTGTGATGTGAATGGGAAGAGTTTTTTTTTTTTCCTTTCTATTTATTACACACCAAAACAATTAGCATCTCTAAAGGGCTTGAGTCAATCCCAGTCTACTCTTTGTTGCATCTGTATATAAGGGAATAAAGTGATTCCTTAAACACATTAGACTGGTTGTAGACTATGTACTAAGATGAAGAGCCTTAGGAACTCTTCCCCATCCCACCCAGGTTATATGACCCACAAGAAATAAGTTCCTTGGTTTTTTAATTCATTGTTTTCTATGCCAAGTTCTGGCAGTGAAGTCCCTAACTTTGAGAATTTAAAAGCTAGGATAACAGGCCATGGGAATCTGGGAGTCAGAATTAAGGCTGAATTTTGTAGCCAGTACAGCATTAATGCCAAGAGGTAAAAGAAGTAATCTTTTCAAGTTACCTTTGGGATCCCCAGCTAAGTAGAAGGACTCTCCTCATAAATATGCTGCCTTTGAACATGAGCTTGATATTCAAGGATATATAGGAACTAAACTAATTTGTGAACCTAATCATCCCATCTCCACCCCAAAAGAATGAGATGAGGAACAAAGAAAGAGAGGAAAGAAGGAAGGAAAAAAGGAAAAAAGGAAGGAAGGAAGGAAGGAAGGAAGGAAGGAAGGAAGGAAGGAAGGAAGGAAGG
>NW_027186304.1:9666459-9666863 GCF_028583685.1 Petaurus breviceps papuanus | reverse complement strand
AGGAAGGAAGGAAGGAAGGAAGGAAGGAAGGAAGGAAGGAAGGAAGGGAGGGAGGGAAGGAGGGAGGAAAGGAAGGAGGAAAGCAATGAAAGCAGGGAAGGAAGGAAAAGAAGGAAGGAAAGGAAAGAAGGAGGGAGGGAAGGAAGGAGGGATGGAGGGAGGAAAGAAAGAAAGAAAGAAAGAAAGAAAGAAAGGGAGAAAGAACAAACAAAAGAAAGAAGGAAAGAGAGAAAGAACAAACAAAAGAAAGAAAGAGAAAGAAAGAAAGAAAGAAAGAAAGAAAGAAAGAAAGAAAGAAAGAAAGAAAGGGAGGGCAGAAGGAAGGGAAGAAGGAAGGGAGGAGTGAGGGAGGGAGGGAGAAAGGAAGGAAGGAAGGAAGGAAGGAAGGAAGGAAGGAAGGAAGG
>NW_027186304.1:9650307-9666359 GCF_028583685.1 Petaurus breviceps papuanus | reverse complement strand
GGAAGGAAGGAAGGAAGGAAGGAAGGAAGGAAGGAAGGAAGGAAGGAAGGAAGGAAAGAAAGAAGTTTCATTAAGTACCATCTTTGTGCCAGGTACTGTACTGAGTGCTTTATAAATGTTATTTCATTTGATCCTCTCAACTACCTTAGGAAGTAGGTGATATGATCACCCATATCTTATAGTTGAGGAAACTGAGGCAAAGAGGTTTAATAACTTACCCAGGGTCATTCAGCTATTAAGTGTCTGAGGTCATATTTGAATTAAAGTCTTTCTTACTTCCTACCCAGTATTCTTTTTGCAGTGCCTCCAAGTTGCCCAGTTAACTGGGGATTTTGCCCTTGAACTGTTGGTGTGAATATTTGTACATTTGTTCTTACCACATCTTTGACTTAAGTAACCCTTTATAAAACTCAGTTGATGTTAAGTGGCTAAATTGAACTGGAACTCTAGTCAATGCCCTCCCTAACAATGTTGTGAACACATCTGGTAGAGGTCTTGAGACAATGACATTATAGAAGAAACTTGAAAGGAGAAGTAACAGCCTTCTCCATGGAGACTGGGACCAGAGCATACTCAGATCACATGTGTAATATAAGCAGAATGGCAAAGTTGCTAGACAGATAGCCTTGAATGGAGGAAGGTCTGGATTCAAGTCTTGATTCTGACACTTTCAAAGGGAGGCCTGATGCCATCACTCTCTCAGTTCATATGTGATTTGGGGGACAAAATTTTGTTATTTAAAAGTAATTCAACAGTTAACAACAAGGGAGATTCATTTTATTCTAACAGTAAGGATACAAAACAAGAGAGAGTAGCATTTATCTTCCAATGTGGAGGATGTGGCCACCCTGATGTCCTTACAGGAATATTTCAGGTCAGCAGGTCAGCAGGCTATGGTGACTAGCACGGTCTCAGGCACCTACCAATTTTAAGAGGCCCAGCCCCTACTTTTTAGGTTGGGACTTTTTAGGCCTTCAGCTAACCAGGAAGCTATATCAGGGAAATCAGGGCCAGTCAAGGTCCAGTAACAGCTTTGTCTCACTTTTTAGGGAAAACCGTCCAAGAAGGAGAGGAGGAAGAGCCTGGCTCCATCTCATGTTAGCCAGGGGTGAAGGGGAGGGAAAAAAGCTGCTGCATAAGGCAATCAGGGGACTGTCGGTTCACTCTGTCTCCTTTTAGGGAAAAGTAATCTTAGACACAAGGGACAATGAAGAGGATCTCTTCTTTAGGATGGGTCTAGCCTATTATTGGGTGAATTGCTGGTATACAGTAGTCCTATGACAGACATGTCATATGTCAACCATGGGCAAATAAATCAACACCTCTCAGTTCCTCAAGTAACTATCTAAGACTATATATTATTAATCTGCGTCTTTGGGAAAGTTTCCACAGCAGTAAATTCCCACAATGTAATCACAGGTTTTGGCCAAAAAGAAAAGGAATAAGTGCACAAATATTACCATATCTTCAAATTGAGTCCACAGTTCCTCATCACAAAATTTTCTTCCTTATATTAGGAGTGCAGAGATCAGTGATCTAGAATTCTGCATCCATTTGAAAATCAATAAAAAAAATTACCAAAGTTATATTCTAAAGTGTATTCTCTTGAATTCTAGGTACTGACAAACCAATCATTTCAAGGAACGAGAAAATTTATGGCTAGCATGCATCATCCCACCAAAGAAGGTCCTAACAGAGTTTGGGTTGTATGAAGTGAGTTAGTTATTTCTTTGTCCATCCCAAATTCACAAACATGAATTATTCATTTTCAACCCAGTCTCATTTTTCACTTCTATGATCATTTTTATCCTTTCTCTAAATGCCCAAGTAAGAATTACAACTTAATTTTTGGCATTTCTGATCTCTTCTTCCATCTGTCCCACTGGCTTTACATTCTCCTCCACAGTAACCAGCTTGGAATACAGTTTGATGTTCTTAACCTTTGTCATATGTGTGTTTTCAGTTTGGATATCCTGGCTTCCCACTAATAGTAATACACAAACTTAAAAATTAGACTTTCCTGCAGCTATCTAGGTCTAGCTTTGCCTTCTGATACATAAACATAGATGTCCCACTCTCTAACAATGATAAATGACAGTTTCTTGAAAAATCTTTGTTGATATAACTGAGGATGATAGAAGTAAGTCAATTTAAAACCTAATACCATTTTTTTAATGTTGAGAAAAAACAGATTAAAATATTATCTAAGCATTTATGATAGGAAAACAATTTGATAAACTAAAGGGCAGCTGTGTCTAAAAAGCTATTATAAGTCTTTTAGTATTCTATTCCTTTCTGAAGAGGGAATCACATTTAGAATTCACTAAATTGAAGGAACTTCAAGAACTCAAATTTGATTCTAAAATTGGAACATGAGAAGTTCACATTCATTTTTAACTTGGAAAAATCCTAACAGATCCTTGATTAGAGACCTCTTCCTTTCTTAATACCTTTTGAAATCTAAATCCATGATGCATAGACTTGGTCACAACGAACTAAAACACATGGCTAAATTCAAACTATTCTTTACAAAAAAGTCAACTAATCAAAAAGATCAGAATTTTCATCAAATAATCAATGTATTTACAATAAATGAAATTATGAAACAAGAAGGAGCAGGGCCAACTGGATTCTTCATACTTTTTCTATGATTTTAATTGCTCTTCCACATCCTCTTGATCTATTCTATATGAATTAATAAAAAACAGCTGACTTTTCTATAGGGTTTTCGTGTTTTCAAAGAGATTTTAAAATAATACCTCATTTGGGCTTCACAACAACCCTAAAAAGTCAGTAAAATATTTACCTATTGTTTTACTCATTTTACAGAAAAAGCAATCAATTCTTACAGTGAGTTTACTCATGCTCACACAAAGAGTAAGCATCCTGAGTAGAATTCAAACCAAGATCTTGCTGATCTCAGTTTTGGTGTTGGATCAATGTTGCCTCTTAAAGTTCGCCCACCTCCTCCAGGTTCCTTGAGTCATTATTTCACATCCTGAGTGGCTGAAAAGTTACTTCAGTTATGATGAAACAAATAAATACCTGTTCTTTCTTCCAAGTTCATTAGTAGTTAGAAGTGACATTGCCATTTGGGCTGCTGACATTCTTATATCAATGGAACATCCAAATCCTACCCAAAACAAATGCCAAACAAAAGTAGTATTCATGAAACTCCTATAAGGTAACAATTCTGAACCATCCTGATATGCCTAAATTTAGAGTGACTTTATAAGTATCATCTATTGGTCATACTGAACAAGGAGTGCTTGTGCAAAATCTCCAGCAACAGCCTGCAATGAAGATAATTCACAAAGGATGAAGCTGAAATCATCTCAATGCAACTATACTGAGATGAGAATAAATTTACAAAGAGAATGTGACAATACTAAAATTGCTATTTTGTTATGAATTGACCTAAAGCAATTCAAGAAGAGGAAGAATTAAAGATATGTTCCAGAATTCACAAAGCTAGAACATGAAAAAATGCAGGAAAAATAACATTTCAGTAGCTGAAGACTGACTAGATTGATAACAATAAGAATCAATATGTTCATTTTAAATAAAGAGCCAGTTCCAAATGTGAGTCTAGGACACAGGAGTCAAAACTATGCCAGTGGCAGACCCTTTGGCTAGTGTTAAAATAAAAAAGAAAGCATAAAACCAATATGTGTTACAAATGGAGAAAATGGTTAGGTCCATGTTGGCCTTTCTTAGCTGCATTTCCCAGTGGATGTCATTCACGTAATATAAAGTCAGATTTTGTTTTTGTTTTTTTGTCCAATCCTATTATTTCATCAGTACAGAGAACCCCACTATGCTAAGGGCTAGAGCTACAAAGTAGGTTAAAAGACAGTATCTGTCTTTGAGGATCTCAGAGTCTAATGGAGGGGGGTGTACTGTAAAAAAATGCAAAAATAACTATGTACAAACTGTATACACATATAAGTATATATTATGCAAATACATACATTATACATGTGTTTCTGTGTATATTCATATATGCATTGTGTGTATACATGTGTGTACATGTATGCATGTGTGTATGTACTATAGTTCATTGGTTGTCATTTGTACTCACAGAGGAACAAAATAACATCACTGTGTTGGGGTCAGGGTATAGGGTATCCAACTGTGACTGATCCAAGTAATATGAGCTCTTAAGGCTCTGCCATAGAGTGGGCACAAAGAGTCCATATGAACATTTGTAATGGAAATGTCTCTAAATTTACACATCTCATGTTTCTTTTGAGTTGCTGCAATTCTAATTTCCTTATAGAACACAGCACCTTCTTTGATGCAGGCATGCCATGGTGGGTGGTCATATTCTATTATCTTCCATGTCTTACTATTGATTCCAAAGTTCTTCATTAAGAGCTTTAGAATGTTCTAGTGTTTCTTCTGATCATCCCTTGCCTTGTGGGAGTTTTTCATTTCTGGACATGCACATGTGAGCATCTGAACATTGTAACCAGGCCACTGAAGCTGTGCTCTTTGTGTACAACTTGAATACTTGGCAGTTCAGCTTGAGAAAGGACCTCAGTGTCTGCTACTTTATTTTGCCAGATCTTTAGAATCTTCCAAAGACAATTCAGATGGAAGTGATGCCATTTCCTGGCACAGCACTAGCATATTGTCCAGGTTTCACAGGCTTACAAAAATGAAGCTCTGTAGACCTTCAGCCTAATCCCTCTTCCCTCACATTTTTCCTTTAGAGGCTCCCCAACACTGAACTAGCTCTGGCAATGCATGTGTCAACTTCATCATCTATGTGTATATTCATGAAAAGAATATTGTCAAGGTAAGTGGACTTATCTACAGCATTCACAATTTTTCCATTTACTCTAAATATTTGTTAAGTACCTACTTTGTTCCAGACACCACTGTGCTACACACAAGGGATACAAACAGAGGTGTAGAGAGTAAGACAGATCAATGGCTGCTGTTGTTCCATTGTGTCCAACTCTTTATGACCCCATTTGGGGTTTTCTTGGTGAAGATACTGGAATGGCTTGCCATTTCCTTCTCCAGCTCATTTTACATATGAGGAAACTGAGATAAACAATGTCAAGTGACTTGCCCAGGGTCACACAGTTAGTAAATGCCTGAGGCCAGATTTGAACTCAAGAAGAAGAGTCTTCTTGGCTCCAGGTCCTGCACTGTATATACTCGATCACCTAGTTGCAGCAGATGATAGGAGAGAGAGAGAGAGAGAGAGAGAGAGAGAGAGAGAGAGAGAGAGAGAGAGAGAGAGAGAGAGAGAGAGAGAGAGAGATGCTAAATTGGAGATAATCAATAGAGGGAAAGAATTACCATTGAAAGGGATCAGTAAAGACTTTTAACAGAAGGTAGGATTTAGCCATAAAAGGGAAAAGATATATAGGATGATAACAATTGCAGATGGATTGATCAAGTGAAGTTTGTTATTGGTTTGTTTGGGTTTTTTTGAGGATAGAAGAGAAATCTTCATGATTAAAAAGAGTAAGGGAATAGCCAATAAACCAGAAGAGGTTGAAGATGAGTGAGAGGGTGGGTGTTATGGAAGGACGAGTATGCTGAAGAAGAAAGGATATAAGATCATGTGTGCATGTGGAAGAGTTTGGCTTTGTAAGGAGAAGGGCCCCCTCTACATGAGACACAGGAATGAAGGAGGATACCATGGCAGAAGCCATCTGGGTGATGTGAGATAAAGAGAAAGGAAGAAGAGGGAAGTCTCAGTAAAAATTGCCTCAATTTTTCAGTAAAGCATGAGACAAGGTCCTCACCTGAGAGTAACTGCACAACAGAACTTGTTCTCTTTGCAAAGTAAAATACAGGTTCAATCAGAACCTTGATCTTTCTAGTACATTTAGGTAACTTAGAAAATGTTATCCAAGGACCTGTAGAATTTGCTAAATAGCGTTTCTACTGACCTCACAATAAAATATTACAATATTAGCATGTGATGTAGCTAAACTTTTCAATGAGTATTTCCCCAGGACATTTAATATATGAAGATTCATTCACAGATAGAAAAATAAACCTTATTTTTGTAAGAGATGCATAAATATGGACTGAAAATTAGGTATTGACATAAGACCGTGTGCATGTAAAGGTTAATGAGCCTGTACATAATATTTCCCAGATGAATGCATAAATATGCTTCTTGATTGCTGTTTTGAAAATCATATTTTAAAATTTTGTGGATAATGTTAAAGTTTGAAAAAGGCATGATATTTATAGTGGATAAGTATTTTGAAAAAATCACTTTGTTTATGATATTGGTGGCACTTATATTATCTCACAGACAGTTCATCATGCTTAATTAAGGTCACCTCTCGGCATTCAGGGAAGGATAATAACAAATAAGATTATTTTTCTGGCACCTGGGGATGTGTGAAAGAGAGTTGAGGAAAAGACAAATTCAAATGAGTCTCTGGTAAAGGGACTGAGGTAGCTGGGTGTTCAAAAACTTGAGTTCAAATCTTGCCTCAGATCCTTACTAGTTGTATGATTCTAGGCAGGATATGGCCCAGGATCTGATTGCAAACTGAATTTTATTGCAAATTGGAGCTTCTTTGGCTCCTGCTTTGCTGTTCAATGTACTGTCACTGGCAGGAAGGTCTTGCCTCTCACATCTAGCTCACCACTTGTGGAGTAAAGGTATGGGCAAAGGCATGCCAGATATGTAAAGGAAGTTTTACAATCCCAATCACATCCATGTGCAAGAACTCTGATAAGCCTTTAACTGATCATAGTCTTCTACCTTTCTATCTCTCCCTATATATGCCTCATAAACTTAATTTTCAAACTCCAGTAACCTCCAAATTTTTCATCACTTAGTACTTTCCCAGGTAAGCACACCTGCTCTGGTTTCAGTTTCTTCACTTCCTATTCTCAACTCTATAGTTAAACAAGTTAACTCCACAATTTCTTCTACTTTAAAATTGCTTGTTCCCTTTGTACCTCTAACACCTTGTCAAACCTCTTACCGAATATTCTTTCCTCTGCATGTATTATGGATTAGATTTCACAAAAATTATTCCATAGAACTGACAGAATCCACAGTAAATCAATGTTGTAAAATTTGTAATAATTTCAATTGGACTTTCACTGAAGCAAACAATCGTCTTACTCCTCCCTAAGAGAGTCAACAAACATTTATCACACACCTGCTATGTTCTAAAGACTATGCTGAATGCTAGAGATAAAAATAAATGCATAAAACCCCAATCCCTACCTTCAAGGAGTTTACATTCTAATGAGTGAGATAACGTGCAAGCATTTATCTATGAACAAGATATAAGATAAAATGGAAGTAATCTCAGAGAGGAGGAATTAACAGGAGGGAAAGGAAAAAAGCTTCTTGAAGTAAGCCAGATTTGAGCTGAGTCTTGAAGGAAACTCAGGAAGCTGGGAAATGGAAATGAAGTTCCAAACATGGAAGACACCCAGCAAAAAGACAAGGAGGAGTGAGAAGACCAGCGTCACTATGCTCTTACCTCGTTCCTCATGGTGGCTGTTCCAACAAGAAACAGACTTCCCTTCTCTTCTAATTATCTCATACCACTCCTTAATGCAGCCATATCTCCTGGTGAAGATACCATCTCAGACTTTTCTAAGAAGATTGGCTATTTGCCATGAACTCCTTTCTTGCCTCTTTTATAAAATACAAAACCTTTTGAGATTATCACTATGTTCTTCTCTCCTTTAATCTCATCTTTGATGAAAAGGTGGCATTTCTCATTGCCAAGGTCAGCACCTCCACTTATACCTTCTTTCTCATGCCTTTCCATCTAATTTCTCTCTCTTTTCTCTCTCTGTCTCTGTCTGTCTGTCTGTCTCTTTCTCCCCCTCTCAATCCCATCTTTCTTTTAAATCTCTACCCATCTACAGACTCATTCCCTGTTGTCTACAAACTCTCCAAAGTAACTAATGATTTCTTAAATGAAAAATAGAATGTCATTTTCTTAATTCTCATCTTATTTGACCTCTCTGAAGCATTTGACAAAACTGGACATCCAATTCTCCTAGATTCTCTCTCCTCTCTAGGTTTTCACTCTATCTCTAATCCTCTCTGTCTGTTAAATTTATTATCCTTTGTTGGATCATCAACCATATCATCCTCCCAAGCATGAATATACCCCATGCCTCTCTCCTAGACTTTTTTTTCCTACATTCTCTCATTTAGGGTTCTCATCAACTCCCAAGGGTTTAATTATCAACCTTTATGCATATGATTCCCAAATATACATATTCAATCTTGTTCTTCCACCTGTCTTCCACATACCAAATGCCTATTAGGCATTTCTAGCTAAATGTCCCATAGGCCCTATAAGACCAATATATCCAAAGAAATTTCTTTCTCCCAGAACCCACCCACATTTCTCATGAGGTAACCATTATGCTTTTTTTTGAATTGGAGAAATTTTTATTGTAACAAATATGCATAATACAATTCTAATTCCCACAATGGTTGAATCAAAAAGGATGTATACCTCATTCGGGATCCTAAGTTTTTCATATCTTTATCATGGATAGTGTTTCACCATGAGTCCTCTGGAATCACAGATACTCATTTTATTGATCATAGTACATTCAACTTTCAAAGCTGCTTTTTTTTACAGAGTTTTAATTGTATAAATTCTTTCCCTGCTTCCATTCATTTCATTTTAAATCAGTTTCTACGAATCTTCAAAATAGTTCATTTTTATAATAGTGATGTTAGGGAATAAACTATTTCTGTTTCTGCTTACCACACTCTGCATGGGTTCAAGCAAGTCTTTCCATTTAAAAATTTAATTTTTATTGTTTTTTTTTTCTGTTTCTTACATGACCCATGTATAGTCCCACTTCCCCTTACTTCTCCCAAAGAGCCATCCCATTAAAAAAAAATAGTAGTTTGTTTGGTTTTAGAGAGAAAAACCATCAGCATTATTAGTCAATAGATTGAGAAAGCCCCAAAACCTGTACAGTATATAACATCTGTGGACCTCCTACTGCCATTGTGATAGTTTGGGGATCTCTTTTCATATCTCTCCATTTGAGTCCCACTTAATCTTTATAATTTTATTATGTTTACTTTTCAGTCTTTGATGGGTCATTGTTCTTCCCATCCGTGCCTTTTGGAAATCATCTTCCTCATTCTTGAATTTTCTAAACTCAAATAGTTTATTGAGCATATTCTGTGTCTCATTTGTGGATTATCAATATATTTTATGCTCACTTTCCCCTAATATGTAGTTCATTTCCTGAATATTACAAAATAAAACAAATTTCTCCCTGCTACAAAAATGAATGAAGTACATCAGAATACAGGAGCAAAAAATTCATATATGGAGGGCCAGGACTGGGTTTCCCTTTTGGAGGAAGTATTAGGAAGTGCCATGAAGCAAGTGTCATCATCATCATGATCATCATCATCATCATTCTCATGCTCTGTGGTTTCTTCAGTCTCCTCTGATACTGGGTCAATAGTTAAAATGTTTTCACTCTTGGAGTGGAGGCGAATGGAAAATACAGGCCAAAGAGGCTCTAAAAAGGACCTGGTGAATGTATAAATGTAACATCTATTGACTAAATCATAAAACACTACATCTCCTGCCTCATAATCCAAAACTATCCCCACTTTATAGAGTTTTCCTGTTAAGGGAATTCTGGTCCTATGTGTGGTACAGATTATATAGTTATTTTGTCTTTGACTCAAAAGCCAGTATCCAGTAGAAGAAGATGGTGAAACCTCTCCAATTCTTTTTACAGAGTTCTTACAAAGACTAATATCCCAATCAGAACTGTTTCCCACTGTCATCTCCCAATAATGTCTTTCAGACTCGAAGTTAGTTACTAGAACAGGACCACATAGATCAGATATTTCCACAGTACAATGCAATTTCTTCCATGAATCTCCTCTCTCATTGTTTTCATATCTGTGGATATGATGATTCCAGCATGGGCAGTTTCAGGATTCAGGCTGATTTCCTCAAGGAATTTTGTCTTGATCACTTTTCTCTGATTCAGGCTCCTCAAGAAAGATTAGAGCAATTTGAATGACTGTGCTACTATGGACAGTTGTTGATTGGGCCAGAGATTCTTCATAACACAATCATTCCAGCACTCTGCACATTTAAAACTGTCCCCATACATTGAATAAATGTACTGGAGGATTCAGCCTTCACAGAAATTGTGACCACATTCTATAGACAATGCAGATGTGAAGAAATCTAGATTGATAGAGCACATCATCTCTTCTGAAATATTTGAAGATTTGAGGTCATGATTCTTTCTCATGCCTCTGCTTTGACTCTTTCCCTCTGTTTGAAGCTCCCCTCTATTTCACCACTATACTGTAAGGCACTCAGGATTACAACCTCAGGCTTGTCTTTAACAATTTCCTTTCCCTCACCCTATCTGTTAATTTCCAAATCTTGTTATTCTACCTCTCTTTTTCTCACGTTCATCCCCTTTTTTCCTACTTACATATCCACTACCCTAGATCTCCCACCCTGAGAGTTGCAATAGACCCTTCAATGATTTCCTTCCCACAAAACTCTCTTCTTCAATCTATCCTCCACAGAGTGACTGAAATGATCTTCCTAAATCACAAGTCTGGACATATTATTCCCCTGCTTAATAAACTCCAGTGCTTTCTATTACCTGCAGGCTCAAAATAATTTCCTTTGTTATTTAAAGACTTTTACAAGTAGATTCTAACCTACCATTCTAGTGTAATTATATATTACTCCACTTCATGCACTCTATAATCTAGTCAGACTATCCTTCTTGTCCCATAAATGACAATTCTCCCTTGTATGTGCTCTGCAATGTCTCTCCCCAATATTTTAATTATGAGTCTCCTCAATTCTGCATTTTAAAGTGACTTAATTCTTTTCAGGATTCAGCTTAATCACCAGCATATCATTTTTCTGATTATTCCCCCATTTACCAGTATCTTCACTTCCCAGACTTTTCTGCCCTGTATTACATATCAGGAACACAGGGCTCCAATTGAACCAGTCCCTGCCTGGTTCTATTACCAGGAACTTGGTTCAAGCTTTCAAGTGAGATGGATTTTAAATATATCAATTATCCACAAGTGTTGTATGGATATGTAGACAATGTCTTCTTGATAGTAAGGAAGCTCTAAAAGATCAAGGACTATTTGCCTTTTTCTTTGTTATCTCTAGTGTCTAGGTCAGTGTCCATAACATAGTAGGTAGTTAATAAATATTTGTTGCCTAAATTAATACATGCTACAAAAGTACAATGCCTACAACACAAATTTTGCATGAGACAAGCACTCTAAAGCCATTCCTGATACAACCTTCATGTACATCTGAGCAGAGATTCTCCCTGGCTTTGGGCATGTTTTTATTAATTTGGCTTCATGACTTTGCAAAATCTTCTGAAAAAGTTGTCACTATGACTTCTTTTAGATTATGTTTTTGCACTGTATACATTTTTTCCTTTCTCAGGACTATTAATTGTTGCTAATTACCACCATTCAGTCCTTCCCCAGCGGGTGGTGAGGGAAGAGCAGATATGCAACTTGGCATACATGATGCTACTTCCCCTATCATCCATTTGGTAAACTATGCCATTCCAATTAAGATAAATTTATTCTCCTCTGCAATTTTTCACCTAAAGAGTGTGAAAGAAAAAGTTGAAATCAAATTATATTTTCAAGCATTCCACACCCAAGTATAGGCATAACCTGAAGAATTAACTGAATAATCCCTGATAAATTTCATTTTAAAGATGACTGATTGTTTTCTTTACTCCCAGATGAATTTTAATTCTTTAGTCTTTATGCATACACATAGATCATGAGATAACTAGGTAGATGAATAGGGGACAGCCTTAGGGTGAGAAAATTCTGGTATATACCTCTCATACATACTACCTCAAAGAGGTGGGAAATATAATTGGTCAAGTCACAATTTCTTAGTTCTTGAATCTATAGGTTACAGATCAGCTGGTAGATCCTACTGATGAAGGGAGTTTCTAAACCAAGAAACTTTTACAGGTCAGGACTGGGAAGAAGAAACAAAAGAAAAATAGATCACAGCAATCCAAAGGACATTAAAGATTAGCTATTCCAGTTCCTTCATATTACAGATAAAAAGACTAAATCCCAAAAGACTTAAATGATTCATCCAGACTTACACAGCTAGATAGGGACAGGCCCAGAGCTAGAACTCTGCTCTAGCATACTGCTGCAAGTAGAATTTTAGAATGTATTTTAAAGTAGATATTCCACCTTACTGATTATTTATTTCTTTGAATATCCATAGGCTACTGAACAGAATTAAATTTGTAGTTGTTCATGATTTTCATTTATATTTATGACAGATTTCATTATGTTAGATCCATGATCAACAGTTATTTCAATATTGAATTTTCCTTTAAAGAACTACTTTCCATCACTTACAAAAGAATGGGAGGGAATGACAAGAAGGTAGGTGGTGGAAAGTTTCCTTCATGATTCAGTCAATAAATAATGGGAAACTCCCTGTAAAAGGAATGCAGTAGCATGCTGTAACATGCTAGCAGGTATCTTTTTCTTTCTGTTATCCATTTACATTTTAAATTATTATTGAATCTAACATCTTTGTGATATTTATTAGTGAATACTATTAGCCACAAAATAATTACCAAACCTAAGAAACAGATACGGAGAAGCTAGGGAGATAATTGAAAGATCTGTCTGATCAATAATTATATTCAATTGCTGTAATTGAAAGCATATGCAAGAATCATCCCCATAATTCACTCTGATTCAATTATAACACAAAGAAAGAGCAATCTTCTTTTTCATATCATATACACCATAGATTTTCTTTTCCAATTATACTTGCCACCTAAATAATACAAGGTCAATGGAAACGGTTTCTGCTACATTCTCCACACTTCGTACAAAATGTAATTAATTAAATGTTCATTGTCTGTGTTATAGCCCTTAAAAACATCCAAAGATATAATATTCATTTCAGCAAAGTAGCTTAACTGAATTCAACGTGAAGCCCATTTTACTTTAATATAAACTATCATAAACAAATAGGGCATAGAGCTTCTAAATAATAATAAGAGAATAAAAATAAGAGAAGTTCCTAATGAAAAACAATATCCACTTACCAAGTACTGGTTAAGCTAAAAATGCATAGGATCATCATCAGGAAGAGGCCTCTTGATGCTGAATTTTTTTGCCATCATAATACACGGGGGGAAAATCCCTAAATACAAAAATTACCATCTGTCTTAGACAGGTCCACTTCAGTTCTGCAACAATGATTACAAAATGGAGGAAAAGGGGCATAGGTTCCTAAGAATCAAAATTTTGGACCATCTGTTTGCACTCAAAATATGAGGTGATTGTGCAATATTTAGCACATTAGCATACTACCAAAAAGGTTGAATTGTCAAAATATCAATATTCTCACTATAAATGAAGCTACAAGATATAAGAAAGTCACATCTGTGTGAAAGAGAAGCTTTCAGGTTGTGTTTGAACTGATGGAATTTACTTTATCACAAGCCCAATGACAATAAGAAACATTATTTTATGAGATACTTAATTGCCTTACATTGCAGTGCTCATAATAGGCATAAGAAAAATGACACCCATAAAAAAAAATAGAGTTCATCTGTCAGTATTTGTTGTAGAAGATGAGCAAATTCTGTGAGAACTTGATAAGATTCTCCAAATTAAATCACCTTATATTTTAATACTCAATGACTGAAATGAAAAGATTGGAATAAGAAATAAGAACATAAAGTATCATATCACTCAAAATCTAGAAAATGTCAGTTTTCTAGACTGAATGAAACCCTATCACTAAAATGCATAAAACTAAAAACTAAATGGTGCTTCTTTTCAAGAAGAAATACTGAGAATTGTTAGATATAGATATAGAGAGTATTGAACAACCTCATAAAAATGAAATTAATGGGGTGGCTACATGGTGCAGTGAATAGAGCACCAGCCCTGGAGTGAGGAGGTCCTGAGTCCAAATCCGGCCTCAGACACAACACTTACTAGCCATGTGACCCCAATTGCCCTGCCTTCTCCCTTCCAAAAAGCATATAAAAAATAAAAGTGAAATTAGTTCCTAAATGATAGGAAATACCTGCTTACTAATTATAAAGTGATTTTTGAATAGCCAACAATTAAAAGCAACAACAAATTCAAAAAAATTAAGTACTGTGGCATGGAATACAACAAATCAAGTTTAGCATGACTTATTCATGTGTTATTCATGCAGAAGAAAAAAATGTGAAATGAACAAATGAAAAGTTATTGACATGGATTTTTTTTTCCATTTGTTATAGAAATTTAAGTGATGGAAAGCAATTGTCCCAATGACACAAGCCCAAACTCCTAGAAGCCACTTCATTAACAGCACACTTGGTCTCCCTGTCAAACAATGAGATATGACTCAAGAGCAAAACCAATTTAGGAGATGAGCCCACTTATAAACTGTTATGGAGGAGGATGGATAAAGATTATGAACAGTATAAAATAATTATTAAGTGGAGAGAAAAAACTGTTTTGTAAGAAGTTTAGAATGATGCCAAATAACCTAAACATTCGAAGGGCATTTAATAATAGAACATAAAGGAGGACAAAAGATTTTAAAATGAAAAAAAGATGTCAATGTTTCTCTGACAAACATTTTTTTTTCATTAACGACAATGAAGCCACCACTAGATTCGATCACTAGCACCATAGCTCCAATGTGCTGTACAATAAAGCAGAAGTGAAGACAGACAGACACAGACAAAGGAGAGACAGACAGATACAGAGAGAGAACAAGTTTATAGAATGGAGGTTCATGCTTAAGGCATAATAATGTGAACAGTACTGAAGGATCAATTTTTAAAATATCTGAAAGAAGTGAAGTTAGTAAATAATTGGGGGGGGAGGGGGAAAACACAAGAATCATTACTACCAAAAATGAAAACCAAGAGCTTATCACCAATATTGATCAACATAACTTTCTTTATATTTTATCCAATTTTATCCAATTAAATCCAATTTTAGTTAGTTTTGCAGAATAACCTAATTGAAGATCAAGGATATTTCTGGTGGAAATATGAGAAGGTAATAGGCAGAATATCAAATCTTTTTAGTACACAGTTGTCTGAAAGGTTGAGAGAATACCTGACCTCACTGCTCTTATTGCATGTTAACCTTTTTTTTTTTTTATAATTTCATTAGGAAACCAAAAGCCAGTATTATGATAGGTTCTTCCCCATGTATATGTCAAGATCATGAAAAATCCTTTTGATCTTTTTTATAGCAAAGAAAATTCAATTGACAGCCCTGTGGTTATGAAAATAAAACACAAATATTCATCAAACTCTGTTGTCCTGTGCATTTGAGGATGCCCATCAAAATATTCAACTGGAAGAAAGAATTCCTATGCATAGTGAGGGCTTTCAGATGTTTCTACTTCAGAATGACCTTGAACTTATAAATTCAAGTTCTGTAATCTTATATATCCTCCTAAATAAAATAGCTAATCAAAATAATAGGAAATTTATATATGAAATATCAGTGGATAATGACTGTCTTTTGTCCAATCTATGATATCAAGCTGAATGGACAACCCATAGTACTGGCTCACCAGTGCATATATTATTATCATAAGATCTTTCCATATTTAAATCAAAAAGGTATCTTCAGAGTCATATAACTGAACTCCATCCTTTCAAATTTGACAAAACTGAAGCTTGAAGAGATGGAATGATGTGCTCAAAGTCAGAGAGATAAATCAAAGAGTCAGTCCTGAAAGTCAGGTCCTCCAACTCCAATTTAGGTATTCTTTCCAATGCTATACAATTGTCACAATATCACAGGTAAGGTGAAACTCAATTGAAAAGTAGAAAGATGGACAGATGCTACTGAAGGACAATGAACTCAGCCCTGAATTTAATAGGAAGAGAAAGTAGATTCAATCACATCTTAGGAAATTCAAAGTGTGTGCAATGACCCCAAGCATTTCATTGCAATTTGATGATAGATAGATAGATAGATAGATAGATAGATAGATAGATAGATAGATAGATAGATAGAT